>NW_028250210.1:0-57518 GCF_964263255.1 Lissotriton vulgaris
TGTGTGAGAAGTTGGCCTGATATATGATGTTTCCAATTCTGGAACCACCTTGTATCAGTCCAAACAATCCCTTATGGTGTCTGGTTGTAAGTCAACCTTATAGACAAGCTATCATAGGGGTAGCATGGACTAAGCAGCCTGAAAGGCTAAACTCAAGAGGTCGTGTTAAGCGAGCTGTTTTACCAATCACAATCCTGTAATATCAAATGAAAGGACACCACACAAGTATATATATTATAAAAATATATGTGTTTATTACAAAAATGATCCCCAGTACTCTTTATGAGCAAAGGGGCACAAGCGTTAAATCAAAAGCACAGTTTAACATATGAAAGTTGCACAATTATGGATGAGGGCGGGTGGCCACTCAAACCATATATTAAAAAAGTGGTATAAGAGATACCAATCGAACAGTGGTTAGGCCTAGGGCCTAGGGAATCGCTGGGAGAAGTCGGGACAAGCAATGCTGAAGTCGGGAAAAGCCCGCAGGATTCGGGTGCAGTGCTTAAAGCGCACGCATGCACCAATGCAAAGTCAATGGTGCGTAAAAGTTAGACAAATAGAGTTTAAGGATACTTCCGCTGAACCTAGAAGGACAAAACTTTAGACACAGACCCTAGAGGTGTGTACCAGTGTGGGAACACCGGCGTTGCTGAGTTACCTCACCCACAGGAAGCGGGTGCATAGGGTCGAAGTGGCGTCAGGTTTCGTCACGCAGGTTGTTGGTGCTTGAAGCTGAAGATGCTGCAGGCGATGTGAAGCAGAAGTGTCTGGTGTGATCCAAGGGTGGATCAGAGTTGTAGAGTACCTGAAAGCAGAGGGGACAGAGTCTGGGTCACGCAGCAGTGACCAGGGTGGAACCAGGACGGAACCAGGCAATGTCGGGCGCAATCAGGTGGGTGTCAAGGAGCTTCGCTCCGCTGCCACGTGGGCTCTGGGGCATCTGCGACATCCAGGAGCAGGTCACTGGCTGTCCCATGCAGGCTCTCACCGTCGGCGCTGTCGGCTTCAAGATCGGAGCAAACAACACTTGGCAATAGCAATCCACGCGGGATTGGAAGATTGCTTCTCACTCAGACCAAGAGGGTCAGAGTGGGTGCTCCTTTTCAGAGGAGCGGGTGCAAGTCTGGAGCAACTAGAATCACAAGTCGTATTTAGGTTTTCATTGGCACAGGGGCCACAAGCCCGCTGGCAAGTGACCGGGCCAACGCGTTGAGCCAAAGAAAGCAGAAGGGCCCCACGCAGCACTCGTCGAGTGTAGAGGAGTGAGCTTCGGTGCAAAAGTGGCTCAGGGTTAGGGCTTCTCAAACCCCAGTGTACAGCTTCGAGGGTCACTTGTGGGCTGCACAGTCAGCGTCTCGTGGTCTTTTCAAGATGGCGTGCCCCACGCTTCCGGTCGCATCCACGGGTCTTAGCTCTGCAGGGACTGTGGATCAGGCTGTAAGAAGGCAGGCAAGCTTGATCTCGTTGATCTCTGTTGCTCGAGTTCTGGCGGGAACTGAAACAAAGCAGATGTCGAGGTGCTGGATGGTGCCTGTTTGCACAGGGTGGTCACTCCTTGACCACAAGGGAGATTCTTCAGTCTTCTACGTTGAGTAGGATGTCGAAGGGTCCAGAGTTTCGTTTCAAATGTTTCATCAGGATAATCTGAGTGCGTTGGCACTGCTCCCATTCCTATACCAATCTAGGGGGCTGTATTACCTGCTAGGTCCCCTCCTATGGGTGGGACCCAGGAAGGGGGTGGATACACCCCTTTCCCTTTGATCCAGCCACGCTGGGACTGGGGCTGGTGTGCCCCAGAACCAGTTTGGCCGGATTATGCAAGGGGCAGCCTTGTGCTCCCCAGGCAGTGTCTGGTTTCTTTCAAACCTCCCTGCTACAATCCACTATCTCCTGTCTGGGGTGGTGTAACACCTCCCTGTGACAGGAAAGCCTTTGTCCAGGCCTCCTGTGCTGAGTTTCGGTCGGCAGCAGGAGGTCAGACTTGTGTCTGTGGCAGAAGCATCCATTTTGTGGATCTGAGGCTCTTTTAAAATCAACCGCATTTTAGCAAAGTAACATGTCGTCTCCCTCTAGAGGGGTGGAATGCTACCCCCATCGCCAGGACTGGCGAGGGGGTAGTATTCCAAATCGTATGACACCTTACACGACATGGTTTGATAAAGCCAAACTAAAGTTGACATATAACCGCGAGGATTATAATGCACTTAATAGTATATGGTATGGCATTATCCCGGAACAGCTTAGGGAATTGGTCCCGACAGCTGCAGACAGGCTCAGCTCATGCTAGAGCACCATCTCACATAAAACCAAGCACTCTGCCTCCAGGATTGTTAAGGCCTGCCATAGGAGTGACTGATAGGTATATATGTGTCCAGATAGGTTTAGATATAGGCATGCTATATCTAAGCAAGGGGTGATTACACCACCTTGCCCCAGCTGAGTGATCAGCCAGTTGTGTCAATTTTAGATAGCCAGCCAGGGGTGGCAAAAGTTATGCTGCAGCCCCTGGTAGGCCTTGGATACACCTATGCCCTGGGCACCTATAGTGCTCTGTACAGGGGCTGATAAGGTGACCCAAGCCAATCTAGTTATGCACCTAGGGTACATGGAATCCATTTTTGAGAGAGAGCAGATAGCCTGGGGCCCTGATTAGCAGGGAACCAGGCCAACTAAGTCGAAAACCAGCTAAACACAAGGCAAAAAATCTGGGGTAACCATAGTCAGGTAGCCACCTTCCCACACAACCTCCCCCCCCCCCCTCCAAAACGAAAGGAGATAAGGCTATCCTTGTCCAGGTAAGCCTATATTGCCTGAGTGGCCATATAAGGAAGTACCTGCACTAGCATGGGTACCCCCTGTCTCATGGTCCACTAAGCAGTCCCTCACCCTTGGGGTATTAGAGGGTCTCCACCATAGGGAATCACTACCTTGGGTGTGTTTATGCAAAGTTAAAGGCTGGTTTGGATATGGAGTATTGAAGTGAGACTCCACTAATTTAGGGCTCAGCTTCCTCCAATTATCTTCCACCATGTGTGCCTTTCTTTCTTCAACTGAGTTGCACTGTGCTCTCAGGGTCAACCTCTGGCTACTTAAAGCTGGAGGCTGGGTCCCTCAGTTTGGCTTGCTGGAGGGACAGTTCAGGTTTGGGCCCTTTGGGTCCCAGGTTTGGCTGTGCCCAACAGAATCCATCTGTGGGAGGTCCCTAATTACTTTTAAGGGGGCTCCCTCAGGAGCTTTTAAAGTTTTCACCTTACTAGGGCTACTAGTTTTGGTGCCCCTAATCTGTTGATGGGGGTGCTTTATTTGACAGGGGCCCCATGGGTCTCACTGTCCTTCTTGTCCTCTGCAGCCCTGGGCTGACTAAGGCAAGGTAGAGAGGGGCAGGTTACCTGCTCCAGACTGGGTCCCACCTGAGAAGGGTCCACTGCCATCAGAAGCTCTGTCAGGCCAGGACTAACAACCTCTGGAGCAGTTCCTTCATCAGGGGTAAGATCAGTTCCCTGAGGAGGCTGATCCTGTCCTAATGTCTGGTGAGGGGAAGATTTCTCTTCCTCCTGCATGCTCTCAGTTTGGGTGGAGTGATCCATCATCTCAGGCTTCACAACACACATATGGCAAACACACATAGGTGTTTGCCAGTGGCCCGGTGGCAGTGGGCTGACCGGTGAACGCTTGGAAAGCTTTGCCTGCACTTCCCTGCATTTCGCCCCGCTGAATGCGAGCGGAGGCGCTACAACATCGCGCACTGTATTTTAAACTGTAACTAACCTTTTTTAAACTTATGCAGGTTCAGACTTGATTTCTCTTTCCAGAGGTGAGCTGCCGGCTGGGGCTGATCGTGTTTGCGGGCTCCCAGCAGCGGGCGCCATTTTCGGTTGGGCTGATTTCCTATCCCAGCCCTGCCACTCCCCCACCGCTCCGCCCTGATTTAGGAGCCGGATCCTGTTTCCCCTCGTGTTTGCCAGTGGCCCGGTGGCAGTGGGCTGACCGGTGAACGCTTGGAAAGCTTTGCCTGCACTTCCATGCATTTCGCCCCGCTGAATGCGAGCGGAGGCGCTACAACATCGCGCACTGTATTTTATACTGTAACTAACCTTTTTTAAACTTATGCAGGTTCAGACTTGATTTCTTTTTCCAGAGGTGAGCTGCCGGCTGGGGCTGATCGTGTTTGCGGGCTCCCAGCGGCAGCGGGCGCCATTTTCGGTTGGGCTGATTTCCTATCCCAGCCCTGCCACTCCCCCACCGCTCCGCCCTTATTTAGGAGCGCGATCCTGTTTCCCCTCGTGTTTGCCAGTGGCCCGGTGGCAGTGGGCTGACCGGTGAAAGCTTGGAAATCTTTGCCTGCACTTCCCTGCATTTCGCCCCGCTGAATGCGAGCGGAGGCGCTACAACATCGCGCACTGTATTTTAAACTGTAACTAACCTTTTTTAAACTTATGCAGGTTCAGACTTGATTTCTCTTTCCAGAGGTGAGCTGCCGGCTGGGGCTGATCGTGTTTGCGGGCTCCCAGCTGCAGCGGGCGCCATTTTCGGTTGGGCTGATTTCCTATCCCAGCCCTGCCACTCCCCCACCGCTCCGCCCCTATTTAAACGGGCAGTATGAGTCAGCGCAGCGGACGAGCGCAGCGGGCGCGACGTAGGCGCGCCGGAGTTGCGCCTGGGTTAAGCCCGTCTGCGCCCGTCCGCGGCTGGCCGGGGCCAGGGGCACGAGATGCTGCCCTTCTAACCACATACTCGCCTTCTCTGCTTTGCTCGTATTGGGCCCCAGGCTCCATTGACCCCTCTACAACTACTCACTTGATGCATCTTGGTCTGTATACCTCCCCTCCTCACTTTCCCCCCGGGATTGTATCATATCTTGCCTCATCGTCCGCTACACCTCCCCTTGCTCCTCCATCACTATCTGTCCCCCTTGCTCCGGTATTTAGCACTTCGGCCACACTCCTAAACACTAGGTCTGCAGTCACCCATCAGTACGAGCTATTCGATTACATCGACTCTCATGAACCAGATCTCTTATTTTTAACAGAGACCTGGTTCAAGGCCGACTCCCTGCCCAATGTGCTAGCCGCTTTACCACCTTCATATTCCGCCATCCAAGCGGACCGCTTAGAAGGCAGGCGGGGCGGAGGAGTGGCCCTAATAGCCCGTACTGACCTCAATTTTCAGATTCTCCCCTCCCCTCCTATCCCTGACGTAGACCACCTTGTAGCCCGTTCGACCTCTCACCAGGCATCCCTCACTTTCGTCCTAATTTACCGTCCCCCCCAACCTACTCCCTCCTTCCTTTCAAGTATTCAGACCCTCCTGGCTACTCTGGTGATCAACAACTCATCAGTACTAGTCCTAGGGGACCTCAACTTTTGGCCCAATGATCCTGCCGAAAGCCCCCAATCCAAAGAGTTCACCAGCCTCATGATCAGTTTGAACTTCTCATCGCTCATTCACAGTTCCACCCACACACATGGCCACACGCTAGACCAAATCTGGGCACTGAATGTCCCGTCCACATCCCCTACAATATCCCCGTGCTCCTGGTCAGATCATTCCATTATCACCTTTTCCCTTGCTCTAGCGCCTATGGCTAAACCCCAGCTCCCCAAGAACACTTGGGTCAGGAAATGGGGCAAAACCGACATGCCTTCTCTCTGCTCAACCTTGGCCAAAACCAGCCCTGACCTTTCAGGCCTTGCAGCTACTTCCCAGCCTGCCGCTATTAACAACTGGCTTACCCTGGCGGGTGACGAATTCGCTCCCCTAAGGCGGCTTACAGTCAAGCGGGCCCATGCAGCCAATCGGTGGTTTACCCCAGACCTAAAAGAAAAGAAATTAGCTGCAAGGAGGGCCGAGCGAGCTTGGAGAAGAACTTACAGCCCCGCGCAAAAGACAATCTATCTGTCTGTTTTACAAATCTACAAAAAGGGCATTCTCGAGGCCAAAACTGAGTTTTATATGAGCAGGATAATGGCAGCAGAGTCCCACTCGAAGGAAATTTTCTCTACTGTCCATGAACTGGCATCATCCAGCAGAGCTACGGCCACCATTCTCCCTTCCCAGTCTCTCTGCAACTCGCTCAACGAGTTCTTCATTGACAAAGTTGCCAAAATTAAACACAATATCCCCCCGCCTTCCCCTACATTTGTCAATCCCTCCCCACCCCCCACGACCCTCAAATTGACCACTATTCCACTGTTAACCAATGACACATTTCTCCCGCTGCTTCATCGGGTTAAATCAGGTTCCCCCCTGGATTTTGCCCCAGCTCACATCCTTAGGGAAATCTATTCAGCCTGCCCTACCCCACCTCTGACCCTCCTTTATGACTCGCTCACACATGGCACTGTCCCCAGCCCACACAAATCAGCGGTTGTCATTCCAATCATAAAAAAACCTGACGCCGACTCATCTTCCCCTTCCAACTTCCGCCCCATCTCCCTCCTGCCCTACTTAGCAAAAGTTCTTGAAACCCATGTCACAACCACTCTGAGCACCCATGTAGAGGCAAATCACTGCCTCTCCCCCTGTCAAGCCCGTTTCCGTCCCCTGCACTCTACGGAGAAGGTGGTGATTTCAGTAATGGACAAATTACGTGAAGGTATTGACATCAACCTCCCGCAAGCCCTGATCCTCCTGGACCTGTCCGCCGCTTTTGACACGGTGGACCACTCCATCCTCCTCAACCGTGTCAGGGCGGCGGGCATAGAGGGCTTGGCCTTCTCATGGCTCGAGTCCTTTCTAGCCGGGAGAGCTCAAGCGGTCCATCTGGCTGGCTTCGCCGCGGCCTCCCGCAAGGTAGAGTGCGGGGTCCCCCAGGGCTCATCACTTTCCCCTCTTTTATTTAATTTATACATCTACCCCCTTATTTTTATGTTACAGCAGCTGGAGGTCACGGTGTTTAATTACGCCGATGACCTCCAGCTAATCTTCAACCTTTCCCACTCATCTTCATCCGCCCAGAATGTCCAGACAGTTATGACGTTCATCCAGGACTGGATGAACTGCAACCACCTCAAGCTCAACCCGGACAAGACCGAGCTGGTCTTGACCGGAGGTGGTTGCAGTCCGTGGTCCCCCTCCTTCTGGCCCTCGTCACTTGGTGCCCCCCCACTCCCTGCACCTAAAGTTAAAACCCTTGGGATCCTCTTAAACTCACAACTTTCTGTTCATTCACAAGTCGGTTCAGTGGTCTCTTCTTATTTTTTTTCCCTCAGAATAATTAGGAAAGTCTCACGTTTCTTTTCCCCCTCTGCTCTAAAAATCACCGTGCTGGCCATGGTACTATCTCGCATTGATTATGGCAACATAATCTACAATGGGGCACCTGCCTATGCGATCCATCGCTTGCAGCTGGTACAGAATCAGGCTGCCCGCCTGATTCACGGCCTACCTAAATACCATCGGGCCACTCCACTGCTCAAAGCACTACATTGGCTTCCGGTGAGAGAGCGCGCCCTTTTCAAACTTGGCTGCCTCACTTACCAGGCTAGGTCGGGCACTGCGCCCGAGTTCATATGCTCTGCTATCAAGCCCTACCTTCCAGGCAGAGAGCTTCGCTCCACTCATTTGGCCCTTCTAGCTACCCCCTGTTTTAAAAAACAGAAGGCTGGCGGAGCGAGGTTCGCTGTTCTTGCACCAGCTTTCTGGAACTCCCTTCCTGTTGCCCTCCGTACATCACCTTCCTACCTTCAGTTTCGGAAGGACCTCAAAACCTTCCTATTCACGCTAACTTACACGGCCTAACCTCTTCCAGCTGCTGCCGTCCACTGCATCACACATAGCGCCATGAAACCGCTGGGTAAAAGTGCGCTGAATAAATGTTTTTTAAATTCAAATATCTGTTTGAGTTTGGGCTATGGCTATCACAGCCCCACCAACCTTTTCAGGAGGAGACTTAGTTTGGGTTTCTGCTGTTATCATAACAGCTTTGCTATTCTGTTTAGGAAGAGCTTCTGCTAAAGATGGGGCTGAGTCTTGCACAGCCCTACCAACCTTTTCAGGAAGGACATCTTGGGTTGGGGCTGTAGCCATTACAGCCCCACCAACCTTTCCATTGGCATTTACCATTCTAGAATGGGTTTCCTGTTCAACCTCAGCCCAGGCTGAGATTTCCAAATCATTTCCTAGTAGGCAGTCCACAGGCAAGTTTGGTGACCCTGCCACTCTCTTTGGGCCAGTGACACCTCCCCAGCTGAGACTTACCACTGCCATGGGATGATTGGTTTGTATTCCATCAATGTTTGTTACCTGGTATGTGGCACCAGGTAAAAGTTGCTTAGAGGGGACTATACAGTCAGCCACCATGGTGATGCTAGCCCCTGTGTCTCTAAAGGCTTCAACTTTCAAAGCATTGATGTTGGGTACTTGTCTATATTTGCTCAAGGTATTTGGTCAATCAGAGAAGTTGGCAAACCCCATGCCAGTCTCATAAACAAGATCATTTGGTGATGGGGACCTGGATAGGCCAGGGTCCACCTTTGCTCCAAAAGTAAACCCACCCAGATTCCTGGGTGCGCTCCCACTTCCTGGGGGATTACTGCTAACAGTAACAGGAGGTGTTGGAGCTGGCTTTGGAGGTATATTCTCTTTATTGCCATTCTTTGGACAACAGCTGTCTGATTTCCAATGGCCAGTCTGTTTACAGACATGACAGTATGGCTTTTTCTGGGTAGATGAAGTGTCTTGGGACCCACCCCCATCCTTGGAGCTTTGGGGCCCTGGGGAAGTCTTTTCTTTACTTGTATCCCCACCCTTATCTTGAGGCTTGGTAGACTCCTTCTTCTGGTTATGGTCCTGATTCTTAGGCCTAATCCTGGTTCTGACCCATTTATCTGCCCTCTTTCCCAATTCTTGGGGAGAGGTCAAATCTGGTGCTGGTGTACGAGCTGGTTCTGACAATTACTTAGGATCTGCTCCCTCATAATCAAATTATACAATCCTGTGAAGTCATGTACTTTGCTGCCATGTAGCCAACCCTCCAGAGCCGTAATAGCACAATCTACAAAATCAGTCCAGTCCTGTGTCTGTGCCTTCTGGGTGTCTCTGAACTTCAACCTGTGGTTAAGCCAAACCCATCTATTAGAGCACTCTTCAGGACTTTGTAGTTTTTAGCATCCTCATGTCTGACAGTGAGGAGCTTATCTCTCCCTTTCTCTGAAAAGAAGTATCATAAGATTGCTGCCCACTGTTCCTCAGGAACCTGCTGTACCATGCAGGCTCTCTCAAGAGCAGTTATCCACTTGTGGATGTCATCCCCTTCTGTGTAGGGGGGCACAATATTTGTCAGGTTTCTAGTATTATAGGACCTGTCTTTCGCTCTAGGTATATTGTTGCTGCCATCAGTGGCATCTAAGCCACACATTTTCTGTTCCCTTGCTAAAGCAAGTTTAGCTTGGGCCAGGGCTAACTCTTCCCTCTCTATCTGGAGTTCTACAGCTCTCATCCTGGCCTTATGCTCTCTTCTCTTGGGGGAAGTTATTCCCCTTTGAGAGTTTCTGGAGACACTAGAAATGTGAGAATCCACTGAGGGAGATCTCACCCTTCTATTGCCTGTGGGAACTAGGTTATAGGATCTGGGGAGGTGCTGGCCCTCTCCATTCCCATGTAGGTCTAAGTTGGTCTGGTTAAGCCTGCCAACTATGACCTGGTTAACCCTCTGATCCTGATCAGGCTCATCTACTGCTGAGCCATCCTCCTCCTCTTCCTCCTCTTCTTCTTCCTCTTCTGGAGTGTGCTCATTCTCAGGGGTGTTCACTCCATCTCCTGCATCTAAGGAAGCTGCACTCGCCTTATCTAAGTCATTCTTTTCCAGGATAGCTATCAGGGAAGGAATGGTGGGGTTTCTACCCCTGTTTAGCCCTCTTGCAGTGCATAAGGCACCCAAGTCTTTATGGCTAAGGTTGTCATAACTGGAAGTTGCCTTGGTAGGGTCAACTGTCACAGAGGCTGAGCCTGAAGCTCCTCCTGTGCCAGGCATGACTGCTAGTGAGGTGCAAGTGGTGCACTTACCTACACTAAGTGTTTTCCTACTGTACCTTGCTAGTGAGTTGTAGTCAGGGTGTGCTAATCCTTTTAATCTACAACTACTAAGTTCAGTAGAACTTAAATATGCTAAGCTTTTGATTTAAATGTACCTATGGTACTTGATGTGATCTTTCAATTTGATAAAAAGATAGCAATGGTAATACAAAAGCAAGCTCAAATCCCACCGCTGCCACCAATGTGAGAAGTTGGCCTGATATATGATGTTTCCTATTCTGGAACCACCTTGTATCAGTCCAAACAATCCCTTATGGTGTTTGGTTGTAAGCCAACCTTATAGACAAGCTATCCTAGGGGTAGCATGGACTAAGCAGCCTGAAAGGCTAAACTCAAGAGGTCGTCTTAAGCGAGCTGTTTTACCAATCACAATCCTGTAATATCAAATGAAAGGGCACCACACAAGTATATATTATAAAAATATATGTGTTTATTACTAAAATAATCCCCAGTACTCTTTATGAGCAAAGGGGCACAAGCGTTAAATCAAAAGCACTTTAAACTTTAGACACAGACCCTAGAGGTGTGTACCAGTGTGGGAACACCAGCGTTGCTGAGTTACCTCACCCACAGGAAGCGGGTGCATAGGGTCGAAGTGGCGTCGGGTTTCGTCACGCAGGTTGTTGGTGCTTGAAGATGAAGATGCTGCAGGCGATGTGAAGGAGAAGTGTCCGGTGTGATCCAAGGGTGGATCAGAGTTGTAGAGTACCTGAAAGCAGAGGGGACAGAGTCTGGGTCACGCAGCAGTGACCAGGGTGGAACCAGGACGGAACCAGGCAATGTCGGGCGCAATCAGGTGGGTGTCGAGGAGCTTCTCTCCGCTGCCACGTGGGCTCTGGGGCATCTGCGACGTCCAGGAGTGGGTCACGGTCTGTCCCACGCAAGCTCTCACCGTCAGCGCTGTCGGCTTCGAGATCAGAGCAAACAACACTTGGCAAGAGCAATCCACGCGGGATTGCAAGATTGCTTCTCACTCGGACCAGGAGGGTCAGAGCGGGTGCTCCTTTTCAGAGGAGCGGGTGAAAGTCTGGAGCAACCAGAATCACAAGTCTAGGGGGCTGTATTACCTGCTAGGTCCCCTCCTATGGGTGGGACCCAGGAAGGGGGTGGATACACCCCTTTCCCTTTGATCCAGCCACGCTGGGACTGGGGCTGGTGTGCCCCAGAACCAGTTTGGCCGGATTATGCAAGGGGCAGCCTTGTGCTCCCCAGGCAGTGTCTGGTTTCTTTCAAACCTCCCTGCTACAATCCACTATCTCCTGTCTGGGGTGGTGTAACACCTCCCTGTGACAGGAAAGCCTTTGTCCAGGCCTCCTGTGCTGAGTTTCGGTCGGCAGCAGGAGGTCAGACTTGTGTCTGTGGCAGAAGCATCCATTTTGTGGATCTGAGGCTCTTTTAAAATCAACCGCATTTTAGCAAAGTAACATGTCGTCTCCCTCTAGAGGGGTGGAATGCTACCCCCATCGCCAGGACTGGCGAGGGGGTAGTATTCCAAATCGTATGACACCTTACACGACATGGTTTGATAAAGCCAAACTAAAGTTGACATATAACCGCGAGGATTATAATGCACTTAATAGTATATGGTATGGCATTATCCCGGAACAGCTTAGGGAATTGGTCCCGACAGCTGCAGACAGGCTCAGCTCATGCTAGAGCACCATCTCACATAAAACCAAGCACTCTGCCTCCAGGATTGTTAAGGCCTGCCATAGGAGTGACTGATAGGTATATATGTGTCCAGATAGGTTTAGATATAGGCATGCTATATCTAAGCAAGGGGTGATTACACCACCTTGCCCCAGCTGAGTGATCAGCCAGTTGTGTCAATTTTAGATAGCCAGCCAGGGGTGGCAAAAGTTATGCTGCAGCCCCTGGTAGGCCTTGGATACACCTATGCCCTGGGCACCTATAGTGCTCTGTACAGGGGCTGATAAGGTGACCCAAGCCAATCTAGTTATGCACCTAGGGTACATGGAATCCATTTTTGAGAGAGAGCAGATAGCCTGGGGCCCTGATTAGCAGGGAACCAGGCCAACTAAGTCGAAAACCAGCTAAACACAAGGCAAAAAATCTGGGGTAACCATAGTCAGGTAGCCACCTTCCCACACAACCTCCCCCCCCCCCCTCCAAAACGAAAGGAGATAAGGCTATCCTTGTCCAGGTAAGCCTATATTGCCTGAGTGGCCATATAAGGAAGTACCTGCACTAGCATGGGTACCCCCTGTCTCATGGTCCACTAAGCAGTCCCTCACCCTTGGGGTATTAGAGGGTCTCCACCATAGGGAATCACTACCTTGGGTGTGTTTATGCAAAGTTAAAGGCTGGTTTGGATATGGAGTATTGAAGTGAGACTCCACTAATTTAGGGCTCAGCTTCCTCCAATTATCTTCCACCATGTGTGCCTTTCTTTCTTCAACTGAGTTGCACTGTGCTCTCAGGGTCAACCTCTGGCTACTTAAAGCTGGAGGCTGGGTCCCTCAGTTTGGCTTGCTGGAGGGACAGTTCAGGTTTGGGCCCTTTGGGTCCCAGGTTTGGCTGTGCCCAACAGAATCCATCTGTGGGAGGTCCCTAATTACTTTTAAGGGGGCTCCCTCAGGAGCTTTTAAAGTTTTCACCTTACTAGGGCTACTAGTTTTGGTGCCCCTAATCTGTTGATGGGGGTGCTTTATTTGACAGGGGGCCCCATGGGTCTCACTGTCCTTCTTGTCCTCTGCAGCCCTGGGCTGACTAAGGCAAGGTAGAGAGGGGCAGGTTACCTGCTCCAGACTGGGTCCCACCTGAGAAGGGTCCACTGCCATCAGAAGCTCTGTCAGGCCAGGCCTAACAACCTCTGGAGCAGTTCCTTCATCAGGGGTAAGATCAGTTCCCTGAGGAGGCTGATCCTGTCCTAATGTCTGGTGAGGGGAAGATTTCTCTTCCTCCTGCATGCTCTCAGTTTGGGTGGAGTGATCCATCATCTCAGGCTTCACAACACACATATGGCAAACACACATAGGTGTTTGCCAGTGGCCCGGTGGCAGTGGGCTGACCGGTGAACGCTTGGAAAGCTTTGCCTGCACTTCCCTGCATTTCGCCCCGCTGAATGCGAGCGGAGGCGCTACAACATCGCGCACTGTATTTTAAACTGTAACTAACCTTTTTTAAACTTATGCAGGTTCAGACTTGATTTCTCTTTCCAGAGGTGAGCTGCCGGCTGGGGCTGATCGTGTTTGCGGGCTCCCAGCAGCGGGCGCCATTTTCGGTTGGGCTGATTTCCTATCCCAGCCCTGCCACTCCCCCACCGCTCCGCCCTGATTTAGGAGCCGGATCCTGTTTCCCCTCGTGTTTGCCAGTGGCCCGGTGGCAGTGGGCTGACCGGTGAACGCTTGGAAAGCTTTGCCTGCACTTCCATGCATTTCGCCCCGCTGAATGCGAGCGGAGGCGCTACAACATCGCGCACTGTATTTTATACTGTAACTAACCTTTTTTAAACTTATGCAGGTTCAGACTTGATTTCTTT
This sequence comes from Lissotriton vulgaris, assembly GCF_964263255.1. Classification (NCBI taxonomy): domain Eukaryota; kingdom Metazoa; phylum Chordata; class Amphibia; order Caudata; family Salamandridae; genus Lissotriton; species Lissotriton vulgaris. The sequence continues at coordinate 13,541 of NW_028250210.1, forward strand.
TTCCAGAGGTGAGCTGCCGGCTGGGGCTGATCGTGTTTGCGGGCTCCCAGCGGCAGCGGGCGCCATTTTCGGTTGGGCTGATTTCCTATCCCAGCCCTGCCACTCCCCCACCGCTCCGCCCTTATTTAGGAGCGCGATCCTGTTTCCCCTCGTGTTTGCCAGTGGCCCGGTGGCAGTGGGCTGACCGGTGAAAGCTTGGAAATCTTTGCCTGCACTTCCCTGCATTTCGCCCCGCTGAATGCGAGCGGAGGCGCTACAACATCGCGCACTGTATTTTAAACTGTAACTAACCTTTTTTAAACTTATGCAGGTTCAGACTTGATTTCTCTTTCCAGAGGTGAGCTGCCGGCTGGGGCTGATCGTGTTTGCGGGCTCCCAGCTGCAGCGGGCGCCATTTTCGGTTGGGCTGATTTCCTATCCCAGCCCTGCCACTCCCCCACCGCTCCGCCCCTATTTAAACGGGCAGTATGAGTCAGCGCAGCGGACGAGCGCAGCGGGCGCGACGTAGGCGCGCCGGAGTTGCGCCTGGGTTAAGCCCGTCTGCGCCCGTCCGCGGCTGGCCGGGGCCAGGGGCACGAGATGCTGCCCTTCTAACCACATACTCGCCTTCTCTGCTTTGCTCGTATTGGGCCCCAGGCTCCATTGACCCCTCTACAACTACTCACTTGATGCATCTTGGTCTGTATACCTCCCCTCCTCACTTTCCCCCCGGGATTGTATCACATCTTGCCTCATCGTCCGCTACACCTCCCCTTGCTCCTCCATCACTATCTGTCCCCCTTGCTCCGGTATTTAGCACTTCGGCCACACTCCTAAACACTAGGTCTGCAGTCACCCATCAGTACGAGCTATTCGATTACATCGACTCTCATGAACCAGATCTCTTATTTTTAACAGAGACCTGGTTCAAGGCCGACTCCCTGCCCAATGTGCTAGCCGCTTTACCACCTTCATATTCCGCCATCCAAGCGGACCGCTTAGAAGGCAGGCGGGGCGGAGGAGTGGCCCTAATAGCCCGTACTGACCTCAATTTTCAGATTCTCCCCTCCCCTCCTATCCCTGACGTAGACCACCTTGTAGCCCGTTCGACCTCTCACCAGGCATCCCTCACTTTCGTCCTAATTTACCGTCCCCCCCAACCTACTCCCTCCTTCCTTTCAAGTATTCAGACCCTCCTGGCTACTCTGGTGATCAACAACTCATCAGTACTAGTCCTAGGGGACCTCAACTTTTGGCCCAATGATCCTGCCGAAAGCCCCCAATCCAAAGAGTTCACCAGCCTCATGATCAGTTTGAACTTCTCATCGCTCATTCACAGTTCCACCCACACACATGGCCACACGCTAGACCAAATCTGGGCACTGAATGTCCCGTCCACATCCCCTACAATATCCCCGTGCTCCTGGTCAGATCATTCCATTATCACCTTTTCCCTTGCTCTAGCGCCTATGGCTAAACCCCAGCTCCCCAAGAACACTTGGGTCAGGAAATGGGGCAAAACCGACATGCCTTCTCTCTGCTCAACCTTGGCCAAAACCAGCCCTGACCTTTCAGGCCTTGCAGCTACTTCCCAGCCTGCCGCTATTAACAACTGGCTTACCCTGGCGGGTGACGAATTCGCTCCCCTAAGGCGGCTTACAGTCAAGCGGGCCCATGCAGCCAATCGGTGGTTTACCCCAGACCTAAAAGAAAAGAAATTAGCTGCAAGGAGGGCCGAGCGAGCTTGGAGAAGAACTTACAGCCCCGCGCAAAAGACAATCTATCTGTCTGTTTTACAAATCTACAAAAAGGGCATTCTCGAGGCCAAAACTGAGTTTTATATGAGCAGGATAATGGCAGCAGAGTCCCACTCGAAGGAAATTTTCTCTACTGTCCATGAACTGGCATCATCCAGCAGAGCTACGGCCACCATTCTCCCTTCCCAGTCTCTCTGCAACTCGCTCAACGAGTTCTTCATTGACAAAGTTGCCAAAATTAAACACAATATCCCCCCGCCTTCCCCTACATTTGTCAATCCCTCCCCACCCCCCACGACCCTCAAATTGACCACTATTCCACTGTTAACCAATGACACATTTCTCCCGCTGCTTCATCGGGTTAAATCAGGTTCCCCCCTGGATTTTGCCCCAGCTCACATCCTTAGGGAAATCTATTCAGCCTGCCCTACCCCACCTCTGACCCTCCTTTATGACTCGCTCACACATGGCACTGTCCCCAGCCCACACAAATCAGCGGTTGTCATTCCAATCATAAAAAAACCTGACGCCGACTCATCTTCCCCTTCCAACTTCCGCCCCATCTCCCTCCTGCCCTACTTAGCAAAAGTTCTTGAAACCCATGTCACAACCACTCTGAGCACCCATGTAGAGGCAAATCACTGCCTCTCCCCCTGTCAAGCCCGTTTCCGTCCCCTGCACTCTACGGAGAAGGTGGTGATTTCAGTAATGGACAAATTACGTGAAGGTATTGACATCAACCTCCCGCAAGCCCTGATCCTCCTGGACCTGTCCGCCGCTTTTGACACGGTGGACCACTCCATCCTCCTCAACCGTGTCAGGGCGGCGGGCATAGAGGGCTTGGCCTTCTCATGGCTCGAGTCCTTTCTAGCCGGGAGAGCTCAAGCGGTCCATCTGGCTGGCTTCGCCGCGGCCTCCCGCAAGGTAGAGTGCGGGGTCCCCCAGGGCTCATCACTTTCCCCTCTTTTATTTAATTTATACATCTACCCCCTTATTTTTATGTTACAGCAGCTGGAGGTCACGGTGTTTAATTACGCCGATGACCTCCAGCTAATCTTCAACCTTTCCCACTCATCTTCATCCGCCCAGAATGTCCAGACAGTTATGACGTTCATCCAGGACTGGATGAACTGCAACCACCTCAAGCTCAACCCGGACAAGACCGAGCTGGTCTTGACCGGAGGTGGTTGCAGTCCGTGGTCCCCCTCCTTCTGGCCCTCGTCACTTGGTGCCCCCCCACTCCCTGCACCTAAAGTTAAAACCCTTGGGATCCTCTTAAACTCACAACTTTCTGTTCATTCACAAGTCGGTTCAGTGGTCTCTTCTTATTTTTTTTCCCTCAGAATAATTAGGAAAGTCTCACGTTTCTTTTCCCCCTCTGCTCTAAAAATCATCGTGCTGGCCATGGTACTATCTCGCATTGATTATGGCAACATAATCTACAATGGGGCACCTGCCTATGCGATCCATCGCTTGCAGCTGGTACAGAATCAGGCTGCCCGCCTGATTCACGGCCTACCTAAATACCATCGGGCCACTCCACTGCTCAAAGCACTACATTGGCTTCCGGTGAGAGAGCGCGCCCTTTTCAAACTTGGCTGCCTCACTTACCAGGCTAGGTCGGGCACTGCGCCCGAGTTCATATGCTCTGCTATCAAGCCCTACCTTCCAGGCAGAGAGCTTCGCTCCACTCATTTGGCCCTTCTAGCTACCCCCTGTTTTAAAAAACAGAAGGCTGGCGGAGCGAGGTTCGCTGTTCTTGCACCAGCTTTCTGGAACTCCCTTCCTGTTGCCCTCCGTACATCACCTTCCTACCTTCAGTTTCGGAAGGACCTCAAAACCTTCCTATTCACGCTAACTTACACGGCCTAACCTCTTCCAGCTGCTGCCGTCCACTGCATCACACATAGCGCCATGAAACCGCTGGGTAAAAGTGCGCTGAATAAATGTTTTTTAAATTCAAATATCTGTTTGAGTTTGGGCTATGGCTATCACAGCCCCACCAACCTTTTCAGGAGGAGACTTAGTTTGGGTTTCTGCTGTTATCATAACAGCTTTGCTATTCTGTTTAGGAAGAGCTTCTGCTAAAGATGGGGCTGAGTCTTGCACAGCCCTACCAACCTTTTCAGGAAGGACATCTTGGGTTGGGGCTGTAGCCATTACAGCCCCACCAACCTTTCCATTGGCATTTACCATTCTAGAATGGGTTTCCTGTTCAACCTCAGCCCAGGCTGAGATTTCCAAATCATTTCCTAGTAGGCAGTCCACAGGCAAGTTTGGTGACCCTGCCACTCTCTTTGGGCCAGTGACACCTCCCCAGCTGAGACTTACCACTGCCATGGGATGATTGGTTTGTATTCCATCAATGTTTGTTACCTGGTATGTGGCACCAGGTAAAAGTTGCTTAGAGGGGACTATACAGTCAGCCACCATGGTGATGCTAGCCCCTGTGTCTCTAAAGGCTTCAACTTTCAAAGCATTGATGATGGGTACTTGTCTATATTTGCTCAAGGTATTTGGTCAATCAGAGAAGTTGGCAAACCCCATGCCAGTCTCATAAACAAGATCATTTGGTGATGGGGACCTGGATAGGCCAGGGTCCACCTTTGCTCCAAAAGTAAACCCACCCAGATTCCTGGGTGCGCTCCCACTTCCTGGGGGATTACTGCTGACAGTAACAGGAGGTGTTGGAGCTGGCTTTGGAGGTATATTCTCTTTATTGCCATTCTTTGGACAACAGCTGTCTGATTTCCAATGGCCAGTCTGTTTACAGACATGACAGTATGGCTTTTTCTGGGTAGATGAAGTGTCTTGGGACCCACCCCCATCCTTGGAGCTTTGGGGCCCTGGGGAAGTCTTTTCTTTACTTGTATCCCCACCCTTATCTTGAGGCTTGGTAGACTCCTTCTTCTGGTTATGGTCCTGATTCTTAGGCCTAATCCTGGTTCTGACCCATTTATCTGCCCTCTTTCCCAATTCTTGGGGAGAGGTCAAATCTGGTGCTGGTGTACGAGCTGGTTCTGACAATTACTTAGGATCTGCTCCCTCATAATCAAATTATACAATCCTGTGAAGTCATGTACTTTGCTGCCATGTAGCCAACCCTCCAGAGCCGTAATAGCACAATCTACAAAATCAGTCCAGTCCTGTGTCTGTGCCTTCTGGGTGTCTCTGAACTTCAACCTGTGGTTAAGCCAAACCCATCTATTAGAGCACTCTTCCGGACTTTGTAGTTTTTAGCATCCTCATGTCTGACAGTGAGGAGCTTATCTCTCCCTTTCTCTGAAAAGAAGTATCATAAGATTGCTGCCCACTGTTCCTCAGGAACCTGCTGTACCATGCAGGCTCTCTCAAGAGCAGTTATCCACTTGTGGATGTCATCCCCTTCTGTGTAGGGGGGCACAATATTTGTCAGGTTTCTAGTATTATAGGACCTGTCTTTCGCTCTAGGTATATTGTTGCTGCCATCAGTGGCATCTAAGCCACACATTTTCTGTTCCCTTGCTAAAGCAAGTTTAGCTTGGGCCAGGGCTAACTCTTCCCTCTCTATCTGGAGTTCTACAGCTCTCATCCTGGCCTTATGCTCTCTTCTCTTGGGGGAAGTTATTCCCCTTTGAGAGTTTCTGGAGACACTAGAAATGTGAGAATCCACTGAGGGAGATCTCACCCTTCTATTGCCTGTGGGAACTAGGTTATAGGATCTGGGGAGGTGCTGGCCCTCTCCATTCCCATGTAGGTCTAAGTTGGTCTGGTTAAGCCTGCCAACTATGACCTGGTTAACCCTCTGATCCTGATCAGGCTCAGCTACGGCTGAGCCATCCTCCTCCTCTTCCTCCTCTTCTTCTTCCTCTTCTGGAGTGTGCTCATTCTCAGGGGTGTTCACTCCATCTCCTGCATCTAAGGAAGCTGCACTCGCCTTATCTAAGTCATTCTTTTCCAGGATAGCTATCAGGGAAGGAATGGTGGGGTTTCTACCCCTGTTTAGCCCTCTTGCAGTGCATAAGGCACCCAAGTCTTTATGGCTAAGGTTGTCATAACTGGAAGTTGCCTTGGTAGGGTCAACTGTCACAGAGGCTGAGCCTGAAGCTCCTCCTGTGCCAGGCATGACTGCTAGTGAGGTGCAAGTGGTGCACTTACCTACACTAAGTGTTTTCCTACTGTACCTTGCTAGTGAGTTGTAGTCAGGGTGTGCTAATCCTTTTAATCTACAACTACTAAGTTCAGTAGAACTTAAATATGCTAAGCTTTTGATTTAAATGTACCTATGGTACTTGATGTGATCTTTCAATTTGATAAAAAGATAGCAATGGTAAAACAAAAGCAAGCTCAAATCCCACCGCTGCCACCAATGTGAGAAGTTGGCCTGATATATGATGTTTCCTATTCTGGAACCACCTTGTATCAGTCCAAACAATCCCTTATGGTGTTTGGTTGTAAGCCAACCTTATAGACAAGCTATCCTAGGGGTAGCATGGACTAAGCAGCCTGAAAGGCTAAACTCAAGAGGTCGTCTTAAGCGAGCTGTTTTACCAATCACAATCCTGTAATATCAAATGAAAGGGCACCACACAAGTATATATTATAAAAATATATGTGTTTATTACTAAAATAATCCCCAGTACTCTTTATGAGCAAAGGGGCACAAGCGTTAAATCAAAAGCACTTTAAACTTTAGACACAGACCCTAGAGGTGTGTACCAGTGTGGGAACACCAGCGTTGCTGAGTTACCTCACCCACAGGAAGCGGGTGCATAGGGTCGAAGTGGCGTCGGGTTTCGTCACGCAGGTTGTTGGTGCTTGAAGATGAAGATGCTGCAGGCGATGTGAAGGAGAAGTGTCCGGTGTGATCCAAGGGTGGATCAGAGTTGTAGAGTACCTGAAAGCAGAGGGGACAGAGTCTGGGTCACGCAGCAGTGACCAGGGTGGAACCAGGACGGAACCAGGCAATGTCGGGCGCAATCAGGTGGGTGTCGAGGAGCTTCTCTCCGCTGCCACGTGGGCTCTGGGGCATCTGCGACGTCCAGGAGTGGGTCACGGTCTGTCCCACGCAAGCTCTCACCGTCAGCGCTGTCGGCTTCGAGATCAGAGCAAACAACACTTGGCAAGAGCAATCCACGCGGGATTGCAAGATTGCTTCTCACTCGGACCAGGAGGGTCAGAGCGGGTGCTCCTTTTCAGAGGAGCGGGTGAAAGTCTGGAGCAACCAGAATCACAAGTCGTATTTAGGTTTTCATCGGCAAAGGGGCCACAAGCCTGCTGGCAAGTGACCGGGCAGACGCGTTGAGCCAAAGATAGCAGAAGCGCCCCACGCAGCACTCGTTGAGTGTAGAGGGGTGAGCTTCAGTGCAAAAGTGGCTCAGGGTTAGGGCTTCTCAAACCCCAGTGTACAGCTTCGAGGGTCACTCGTGGGCTGCACAGTCAGCGTCTCGTGGTCTTTTCAAGATGGCGTGCCCCACGCTTCCGGTCGCCTCCACGGGTCTCAGCTCTGCAGGGACAGTGGATCAGGCTGTAAGAAGGCAGGCAAGCTTGGTCTCGTTGATCTATGTTGCTCGAGTTCCGGCAGAAACTGCAACAAAGCAGATGTCGAGGTGCTGGATAGTACCTGTTTGCACAGGGTGGTCACTCCTTGACCACAAGGGAGATTCTTCAGTCTTCTACGTTGAGTAGGATGTCGAAGGGTCCAGAGTTTTGTTTCAAATGTTTCATCAGGATAATCTGAGTGCGTTGCCACTGCTCCCATGCTTATACAAATCTAGGGGGCTGGATTACCTGCTAGGTCCCCTCCTATGGGTGGGACCCAGGAAGGGGGTGGATACACCCCTTTCCCTTTGATCCAGGCTGCGCTGGGACAGGGGCTGGTGTGCCCCAGAACCGGTTTGGCCGGATTATGCAAGGGGCCGCCTTGTGCTCCCCAGGCAGTGTCTGGTTTCTTTCAAACCTCCCTGCTACAATCCACTATCTCCTGTCTGGGTTGGTGTGACACCTCCCTATGACAGGAAAGCCTTTGTCCAGGCCTCCTGTGCTGAGTTTCGGTCGGCAGCAGGAGGTCAGACTTGTGTCTGTGGCAGGAGCATCCATTTTGTGGATCTGAGGCTCTTTTAAAATCAACCGCGTTTTAGCAAAGTAACATGTCGTCTCCCTCTAGAGGGGTGGAATGCTACCCCCGTCGCCAGGACTGGCGAGGGTGTAGTATTCCAAATCGTATGACACCTTACACGACATGTTTTGATAAAGTCATACCAAAGTTGACATATAACCGCGAGGATTACAATGCACTTAATAGTATATGGTATGGCATTATCCCGGACCAGCTTAGGGAATTGGTCCCGACAACTGCAGACAGGCTCAGCTCATGCTAGAGCACCATCTCACATAAAACCAAGCATTCTGCCTCCAGGATTGTTAAGGTCTGCCATAGGAGTGGCTGATAGGTATATAAGTGTCCAGATAGGTTTAGATATAGGCATACTATATCTAAGCAAGGGGTGATTACACCACCTTGCCCCAGCTGATTGATCAGCCAGTTGTGTCAATTTTAGATAGCCAGCCAGGGGTGGCAAAAGTTATGCTGCAGCCCCTGGTAGGCCTTGGATACACCTATGCCCTGGGCACCTATAGTGCTCTGTACAGGGGCTGATAAGATGACCCAAGCCAATCTAGTTATGCACCTAGGGTACATGGAATCTATTTTACAGAGAGAGCAGATAGCCTGGGGCCCTGATTAGCAAGGAACCAGGCCAACTAAGTCGAAAACCAGCCAAACACAAGGCAAAAAATCTGGGGTAACCAGTCAGGTAGCCACCTTCCTACAGTGTGAGAGGTACAAAGACTTCAGAAGCCAGTGGATAAGAGGGAAAGTGCGAGCTGATCCGTCTGTGGAAAATGAATTGATCCCTTTGTGTGTTGTGGGAGATGTTAGGATCTGTTGTCGGGGAGATGATGTGACTGTTTGGCAATAAGTAACCAAATGTATGGAGAGAATGTGCATAAGAGTGTGCTGTACCAATTTTTCTGAGGTTAGTGGCAGCTAAGCTTTGGGAAATAGAGGTAATTCCAGTTAGAGGTTCCACCCCATTGTCACACTGAGCCGCCGGAGAGCCCAGTTTGTGGTTGAGAGAGTCTGTATGTCTGTAGGATCAAGTTTAAGGCCTTGACGTAGAAGGACTGTCAGCGGGATAGGGTCTGCCAAGTCGCACTTGGGCTTTGCATATGGTGATACTAATGTTGGGCAAACTGCGATTGTGCAACTAGGAAGGAAGTGTAGAAATAGGGCACTGCAAATCCCCCACGTTCATTTGGGAGTACAAGAGTATCCCAGGCAACTTGGGGCCTGGGACTGGCCCAGATCATAAGAATCCTCATCCTGCGCAGAGTTGTAAAGAAAGAGATGGAGAGGGATATAGGGATGTTATGAAACAAATAAAGAAAACGGGGAAGGATAACCATTTTTATGATGGCAATCCTGCCCACCATGGACAAGGGGAGGCGGATTCAGTGCTCAAAATGCTCAGTTAATTTGTTAATGGTAGTCCCATAATTGAGATAGAGGATCTGTACCCCGTTTCTGTGTAGAAACGCCAATCGAGTGAATATTCAGTCAGTGCGTCAGTAAGGGGGAATAGCTTTGATTTCTTCCAATTCAAAAGGTAGGTCCGAGAGGGCACCAAAATGGATTATCTCTCAGATGAGAGGAGTCAAATTGTCCGAGTTTTTTTTTACAAACAGCAAGATGTCGTCTGCATACTGTAGCAGGGTTTCCGTTCTCCCACAGAACTGTGCATAGAGATCTAGAACCTCAGTGAGTTAGGATGATCCAAAACTCATCTCAGTGTCAGAAATCTCGTTACCTAGCTAGCTACAGTGTCTCATGGATCATTATGAAATGATACATGTATTAGACAAACCAGAACATGATCTTTAGAATACCTCAGGAGTCGTGGAACACATGAACACTCTTTCGTTATATAATCATTTCAAACCAAAACTGGGAGTCAAAGAACACACATGCAAGTTTGAAATATTTATTATTCAATGCAAAGTTCTCAAACGCAGTATCTTGTATAATACCAAAATGCAGATTATAAAAATCAGAGTTAGCAGCATAGTCACTAATCCATAGTAAGCAAAAGGTGCTAGCATGTTATAATGCAAAACCTATAGAATCGATATCACCTATATTTCGCGCACCCTATCTAGTATATTATTTTATATCTAAGAAGGTCTCATTCGGGCTTTAGCAGGGCGGCCCCATACCTCTCAATGTCAGTAGGAGCAGTTCACATCAACAGCTACCAGCTCTCTCCATGCGCAGTACCAAGTGTCTACGTTCATTCCGTGTAACTCTATCTTAAACCCGCGTAGAGCCCAAAATGTTGGCATCAACATTATTTATGTTATGTCTAATGTGGTGCGAGGATCAGGCCTCTCAGCAACCTTGTGTTAGGTTAATCTTAGAGTGTGCAGCTCTCAGTGTGCAGACAGTTGTACCAAGTGCACCAGGCAAAGCTGATAGCATAGAAATAACATATTATTCTCAACTAAACCACCTCACCGCTTCTAGGGTGAAAGCTACAACAACAAGTATGTGTCGTGTGCAAAACTGAAGCCGAAGGCAAACCGGCTGTTTAAACATGTAATACACTCATGCTAACATAACGCAATATATGTAATGAAGTATCCATATGACACCCCCCCATTGGTCCGAGCACCGCCAATCATAAGGGAAAAGGCAATACTAAATCAGATACAAAAATTGAAAGCAAAATTCAATAATATTGAGCTAAAATAAGCTAAAAATATGTATGAATGAATATGTATGAATGCCTACAGTGGCCTCAAAGCTAAAAAAGAACAAAAGTCTTGAACCAAAAGTCTTCCGCCAGGTCCAAAAATTATGAAATGTATGACCAGGTCGCATCCTTTCAAATGTTTGTAAGAGAAAAAACCAAGGCACTTATCCGATATCCAAATTCATGAGCCACCCAGACGTTATCTCCAGCGACATCACGTGAGTGAACTTTCCATCAGTTGAACTTAGTCCATCCCTCCAATTCAGCGAGGCGAAAGTTATATTTCACAACAAAGCATTCCCTCCAGGCATCTCACGATTGGAAAGTATATGCAAAGAAAGTTGCAACAGCCTCCAGTATGAAATCACTGCCATCATCCGAAAATAGTTCAGCCATCCAATTTAGCAATGGGAAAGAACATACGTGCTCCTCCAGCATCGGATCCTCCTGCAACGTCAGAGGACAACTCGGTGGGTTCACCAGATCGCTGTGTGTCAGAAAGGCATCCGCCGCTGCAGAGATCTCCCATTGGCCCAGAACTCCATTTATCGCTGCCAAGGCCATAACTCTCTCGCCAGAACAGATCAGCTCGTGAGCCACCACGGGACGCATTAGCTGATCAAAATCGACGTCAGGAGCAGTCCTCAAGCATAGGCATAAATCAATGGCCCAATCGAACTCGCAGCTCAGGCAGTGAAACACAGGTTGGACACACGTGAAGTCGGTGAACCGAAATGACAATCTATAGGCCGTGCTTAATGCTGCAAGCGGCAATGTTCCATAGTAATTGAGCATCCGATTACGACACAGGGTCAGGAGGCGTTGAACGGCGTCTTGCGCAGGATGGGCATCCATGTTTTATGAAGAAAAACACCAACAGAAAGCCTGCGGCCACAGCCAGCAAAACAGGTAGTCCACCAAACAAACTCGAAAAAATAGTGTGGAAAAACGTCGGAATGATACCAAAAACTTTTTCAAACGTAGTCACGAGGCCACTGCTTACTAGTTTAAAAAAATGTGCAAGGACAGTCGTTGAAGAAGCATTAAAAATCTGGTGTATCAGCTCGCAGAAATGAAATGGCAAATCAGTGTTTAAGAGCGCCTGCACCTCTGTGCGGGTGTTGGCTATGTGAAGGACATAAGTTTCCCGGGCCGAACTCAGGGTCACTTGTTTTTGAGACAAAAGGGCCCTTATTCTGCTTAAACCATTGAATTTCGCTTCCAAGGCTGGGATCCGTGGCCAGATGGAGACATCTGAAGAGCCATGCGTGGGTGGGTATAGCACGTTCTTGCAGCACACTACACGCTCTGATACAGTAACTATATAAGCCACACCAATTAATAAACCACAACATAATTCGTTGTTTAAAAGCAAATAACTACCATTAGCTAATAATGTAAATGTGGGCACTACTGCTGGAACTGGCGTGCCTTTTAAAACACATGCTAAATTTGGGCGGTCCTGATTACAAGAACCGTGTAACTGAATGTGTCTGCATATTAATGAATGGTCAGGTGACTGTGTGCATTCCTCACCATTAAGATTAACTTCTTTTCCATCTTTCAGACATCTGTATGTGTATGGTAATGACCATGCCTCATGCAGGAATGCATTGCCTAGCGGTTCATATCGACCTATAGCAATATAACGCATACAGTTAGTAAATTTATATAAAGGGAATGGTAATGTTATTAATCCATGAATAAGCCATGTGGCAGTAGTGGTTTCAGCAACAGAGAAAGGCAAGGACTCTAGCTTTTCAATACGTAGCATAGAAAATGAAGCATCACGCATTGAAAGCATGCGCTGTTTCTCAGTAAGATTAAAAGGAGCAAAAAGGGATGAAACGTTCAATGAGGTCCAGGGAACTCGACCAGCCTTAAGAGTCTGTAGCGTCCATGCAAACTGCATCACAGAACGCAATTGATTTTGACCATGGTATAACGTGGACACTTCATCATGTACAATATCAACAACAGAAGAAACAATATTATCCAATGTGTAAATTCTGGAAGAAAGCATGTTAATACTGTTATCGACCACTGCAAGCACTTTTTCCAAATTTGCTTGATCAATAGCTCTCAGGCGTTTTGCTGCCTCAACTTGTGAAAATTTCCAAATCTCATTGTATATAGCATAAAGAAAGCGTTTAGATCTACCCCTAGCTGGGCCTTTTATAAAATCATTTAGGTCTATATTTTCATTCAACTGGGACAGATGCAGTTTAACTGCAGCCAAAGTGGAATGTTGTAACCAGTTCTGACACAATTTTCCTACTGAATAAGTAGTAACAGTGTGATCTGTTTCAAACCTGGGATCTGGCCTGATGTGCGTAAACCCTTCAGACAAACCCAAAAAACGACGTTGGCAAGCATCAGAGCTTCTTTGCCACAAGAGCCACCCCTCCGGGTCGAAATGGGAAACATTTAAGGAGGAGTTCTGCAAAAGTGCTTGTATCTCACTGATGGATAATGTAGTGAAATTACTCCAACCTGAATATTCTTCTAAATCAGGGATAGTAGGGGTTTTTAATTTTTTAGATGTAGCCAATCCAAAACATGTTGTTTGGGAAATAGTTGAATTTAAAAACAACATGTGATTCGGGATGAGACATGCACGATGCAAAGCCTCAGTGCCTTGTACCTGCCAATCTTTGGTACCCCAAACCGATTTAAGGTCAATAGTATCCTTCCATAACTCATAGCCATCTACAGATAACCTTTCTAGAAAGGACTTTGAATACAGCAATTTTGTATCAGTAAGTCTGACTTTGGGCATGAATTTCTGGTTCACTTTAAAATAAAACGACTCAGGATTTGATTGATTAAAGTCTGTAAAATAAGAGTATTTTCCCAGAAATGTACTCGAGCTCCCCTGTAAAGGAGCAGGGCAATGTTCCCACTGAGTGTAATTCACAGGAACCCTCCTGGAACTTGTCTTGTGTAGGAAATGATTCCCATAATGTTGATAGCAAAATAAATCACCATAATTGACAGAATCTAAGTACAAATCCTCAGCATCAAAGGCCGCATAATATTTCAAATCAGAGAACAATGCTTCTACAGCCTGAAGATCCCAGTCATCAGAATGAACATTTTGCTTAATCACATCTCCCATGTTTACTCTAAGCACATTAGGAACATTAATAACTTCTGTGGGGCCATGTATCTGAAACCTAACTGCATCCCACACAATCCCATCAAGGACAGGCCAAGCAGTAATTTGTACTGTTTTCAAGTCTCTCCTTAGCCTGTGTGCTGAATGTGAGGAGGATAGAGGGGCCAATGTTCCATTAAGGTACCGAATTCCTGTTCTTTCTTTCACATAATGGCCATCAATCAAGCGGAAAAAATAAAACACAAAACCAATTGACATAAAAAGATAAAATGAAAATAGTATCAGCCAAACGTAGGTCCAAGGGGGAATTAAAAAATGTTTTTTAAATAACGTGGCATATTTTGCAATAGTCGATGGTTTCTTTGAAAGTTCCGAAACAGAGTCAAAAGAGAATCTGGACTGGTTGGCCAAACGAGCATTTAGATCAGACATAGATAAATCAGCAGGATCTGCATATGTCCGCTCATCAATGTTGGCAAGAGGAATTGTATTTAATAAAGGATTGGATAAAGCAGGCATCTCGAGGGACACCTCCTGATCTGCACCAGATGTAATAGCCAGCACAGAGTTCCTCACCATGGAAGGACAGGATGTAGCCGGTGTCATACTATGAAGAATCGGCCACCCTGTGTATCTTGACATTGTCAATAGAAATAAATCTGTTTTCTTTACGACCTGGAAGTGGTGGTAAAATGACTGTTCTTGTGCCCTTCACTCCAAGGACTCGAACCGGCGTTCTAAATGAGGGACCAAACTCTTTCTTGTTATCGATCTTCTCTCGAACCAGTTCTCCAACTTGGGGTAGCCAGCCAACTACCGGGATCTGCAACGCATCATCCGACGTGGAGGGCAAGTGTTCCTTTGCAAGACTGTCTCTGGTCTTTTGTAGATCCTGTAAAACATTGCAATGTTCATCTACGTCAAAGGCCGCGGCCTGGGCCTGGCAGTCTGCACCATCAAGGTCAGGGACGTACATCTTGATACCAAAGAGCATTTCGTATGGGGTCCGCCCACCCAGAGACCTTCTAGGGAGATTATTAAGCGCACGCTGCACGCCATAGAGGTGGGTCAGCCAGTTTCTACCAGTGCCTATAACACGTGCTGTCAAAGATTGCTTTAAGTCGCGGTTCATTCTCTCTACTACAGAATTGCCCTCAGGCCTGTAGGGACTTGAAAACTTCACCTGTACTCCCAACGAAACCATAGCATCCTTATACGCCTTAGAGGCGAAAGCCGGACCCTGGTCCGAGTGGAAAGTACCACAAGCAAAGATTCCCACAAAGACACGCAAATCCTTAATGACAGTTCGCGAATCAGCGCTTCGATGCGGCCATACCCACACAAAGCGTGTGCATGAGTCAACTGCTACTAAGATGTATTTACAAGCAGTATCAGAAGAAAAAGGACCGCAGTGATCCAAATAAACGCAACCAAGCGGTTTATTAGAGATGCACAACTGTGTCTGAGGCGGACGCGCAGCAGTAGAAGGCTTAATCTGCTGACAAATGTCACACATAAGGACATAATCGCGCGTCTGTTTGTACAGTCCCCGCCACCAGAACCTCTGTTGTAGCTGAGATACAGTGGCTGAGACGCCCGCATGCGCAGACGCCACACCTTCATGAGCCGCTGTAATCAGAGAAGCTCTGCGATCCGAGTTGGGAACTAAACGCTCTCCAACTTCAGGAATTTTCACATAAGGAACCTTATCGGGACTTAAGTGGTATGTGTACTTCGAAGGGAACCCCGCAGGATATTTACCTCCCTTCGCTGTGGCAGCAACAGCCGCCAAGATGTCATCATCTATTTTGCTTTTGGACCTCGTGACCGCTGCAACTAAGTATTTTGATACCGCTGACTTCGCTGCTTCATCAGCAAGCGAGTTGCCAACAGCGTGGACTCCCACGCGCTGGTGGCCGAGAGTATGAATCACAAACACGAGCGGCAGTTTCTCTTTAAGTTCCGCCACTCGGACCCAGATCATTTTATGTTTTATTGTGCTACCTTTGGAATCACGAAAACCATTCTGAATCCAAAAGAACAAGTTCTCATTGTAAGACTGGACACAGTAGTAAGAATCACTTACGATTAAAGTCGTCACACAAGGATCAGCGTACTCCAATGCAAGCATTAGAGCACGCAGCTCAGCTAATTGTGCGGTGCAGTCCCCAAGCGTCTGCGTGTGCACAACACTGGACTTGAACTCATCGTTCACCATGGCACCGACTACAATGGCGCAAGCGGAAACGTAGGCATGTTTAGAGCCATGCGCAACCTGCGCCGAACCATCCGTGTAAATGATACAGTGGAAATCCTCCAACGGCCGCATTGCTAAAGGAGCAGGATGAACAAATTCATACTGTAAATACTCCTGCGACCGTAAAGCGGCGTCAAAAATAAACGTGACATCCTGAGATGTCAAGGATGTAGCCCACTGAATCCACCGAGGGTGCAAAGCTTTAGAATTTGGTACACTGGCTTTCGTGACCGCCTCCAAGGCCGGACACGGGGTAACAACCAACATGCGCTTTCCCTGCGACAGGGCACGTTCCTTAAGAATTGCCATCTGCACAGCCGTTAAAACTTTCTCCACAGTGGAAAATCGCAATTCAGCCGAAGTGTACAAGTGTGACTTGTAAGCAATAGGTACAGTATCCCCCTCATTAAAAGTCAGGTACGTGAAACCCACCGTCCCAGGGATAATTCTTATCACCAGGTTGGTCTGGTTATCACGGGTCTGTAAGTAGTCAGAAGTGAGCAAATCAGCCTGCAAGGACTGCAGAATGGCTGAATGCTCAGGCAGCCAGCATGATTTGGAAAAAGATGGTTGTACCAAGGCATATAAAGGCTTGATACGCTGGGCATATTCCGGAATGTATGTCCTCCCGAAATTTAAAAAACCCAGTAAAGACTGTAATTTTTTCAGCGTTGTCGGAGAGCGCAACTGCGCGCACTTCTCCAGGAAGTGAGGAGCCAATCCCTTTCCTTCATGGTTAAGTTCATAACCTAGAAACAACACTGTGTACTCCGCAATGTGTGATTTTGCAAAGTTAAACTTGTAACCCATGTCTGCAAAGTTACAAATGATGCTGTTTACACGACACAGATGCACCCAAAGTTCGTCGTCTGTGAGATAAATGTCATCCACATACGAACATGCAACTGGATCGAAACTCTCCAAAAGAGAGACTATGCGGGCGGAAAACACCCCAGGACTATTTTTATATCCCATTGGGAGTCGTTCAAACATTTTTTGTACGCCGCCGCATGT
The DNA here is from genome assembly GCF_964263255.1 of Lissotriton vulgaris. Lineage (NCBI taxonomy): Eukaryota > Metazoa > Chordata > Amphibia > Caudata > Salamandridae > Lissotriton > Lissotriton vulgaris. The sequence continues at coordinate 30,455 of NW_028250210.1, forward strand.
AAAACTGGTCCATTGGGAACTTAGACCATCTAATCTATGTGCATAAAAACCATTGGAAATGTCAAGCGTGGTTTTGAACCGTTTACGCTCAAGACTATTCACTAGGGCAGAGCCGTGAGTATTCTGTACTGCACAGTTACGGCAATGCGAGTTCAAATGCCGGTAATCCAAAACCAGACGATATGATCCGTCCGGCTTGTTAACAGTAAAAAGGGGATTATTCATCGGTGACACACACGTTTCAATTACACCTTGATATTCCAATTGTTCAAGGATAGCCGCGACCGAAGCCTTAGCTTCACGCCGTATGGGATATTGGGGTTGTGGCTGCGGCTGTGACCGTAACGGAATCTCATGGCTCGGGGACAATTTATCCCAGCCACACTGATTCCGGTACACAGCCGGTGCAAGCGCCAGAGCCCACTCTTCTGCAAAATGCAGAGCTTCCATTCTTGGCACAGTGTGCGCGAAACTGGGGAGGATTACCTCCTCCCCTCGCGGAGCTGCGAGAACAAAAGGTGGGGGCCAGTCAGCCTCCGAAAGCAAAATATCATACGTATCCGAAAGATTTTCCCAAAATACCCCTTTTACAGTTCGCTGCATGTCACCTTCAATTAACAGGACAATTTCAAAAAGTCTTTCAGGGGGAGCAACATGTGTATCAGCTGTTTCAATCACAATAAAAGTCTCAGTCGCTGTCACCTTCAACAGTGGACGGAGGGCCTCTCTCACTATGGTAATCTCCGCCGCGCTGTCCAGCAAGGTCAGAGCCCACGTCAGATTCCGAAGCCGCGTTCTCACTATCTGGGGCATATCGATGCGCCGTTAAGGCAGCGACTTTCTTCTTGGCAAACTGCGGTCTCTTTGGCGTAGAGTCGTCCCGCTGATCCCCTTCACTTCGTGTGCGGGGCTGGCCACGTCCTTGCTGGCCACCCCTGCCCCTGCCGCCCCCTCCACCACCGGTTGACGGAGCCGATGAGTCCTGAAAGGAACGAGGAGAGCGTTGGTCAGTTGCCTGATATCTATCAGGCGATTTAATCGTAGCGCGATCGCGCAATTCATAAACTCGCTCTGACTGCGCAGGTTGTGAAGGCGCTGGACTCGAAACCTGTGTCTGTTGTTGTTGTTGCTTACCCTGATTCTGCTTTTTAGGCCAATTTTGTTTTTTGGACTTGGGCTGTCCACCTGTTTCCGAAGACTGTCCCTGGGGCTGCTTCCTTTCTTTTTCAAGAAAAACCTTTGCGCCCTTAGAATTGCGGCCAACCGTTTTATAAGCTGCCACAATAATTTTTGCCAGCTGACGGGGTTTCTCGGCATCGGGAATTAACGCCAGACCATTGGCCACTTGAAAGTTCACAGCATCCCCTTTTACATTGGCAAGGATAATACCGCAAACTGTCTCAAATGAACCGTTCAGGCGCATACCCAACTCAACCGCCGACTCAGGTCCGTGATCATCTTGAACACGTTTGAGGATCGCAGACAGGTTCGACACTGTCGGTGTGCCAAAGCACCTCGAGTAAACCGCTGCAAAAGTCTTACCCCATGTTTCACAGTCAGCAAGTTCAGGGGCTAAATCCTTCGGTAAACTAAGCGTAAGAATCCGGTGTTTTTCACCCGGAGTCGTATTAGGAAACACAGCCTCCAGCTGGTCGAATTTCTCGGCAAGCCAGTAAGGAAAATCATCCTTATTGTCTGGCTTTCTGCCCATTACGGAATTCACCAAGACAGGACTGATTTTCAAACCAGCCTGTTCCGCTCGAAGCTGCGCACCTGCGGGGGCTGCGCCATGTATATTACGACCAATGTAATGAACAAGCGCTCTAATCACGTCAACCGCGACATCATGCAGACGCCGCAAATCACCCACATTACAAGTGGCGCGATTAGGATGAGGAGTAAATCCGCCCAAGGCGGGCCAGGCTGTGCCCGGAATGGACAACGGACCTAACCTCGGAGCCGTTAAAGAGTGGGGTAGGACGCCACCAAACCAAACTCCGTGCTGCCAAGCATCGATAGGTACTTCCAGTGCTCTGTACGGAGCATAAGCCGCCGGAACAGCCGAGGCAGTGTACGAGTGGTAGACGCCCGAATTAGCGTTTACTTCCGGAAACGTCACCCAGGAATAAAACAATTCGTACGGGTACGCATGTTCCGCACTCACCACTAGAACCACAGCCAAACCTTCCGCAGGGACATTATATGCCCTCAAGTGGTCGCGAACCGCGACGCGGCTATGCTGCGCTATTTCCACGGCCATGGTAGCACCGGAAGTGAAAAAAGGACAAAGAACACTTTGTAGCACAACTGGGTAGTAATTCAAAGAAACCGTTTAAAGTAGAATTCAAGCTTGAAAAGACCTATTTCAAAAATAGGTAGGTTTTTCCGACACCACCGTTTACCGGAAACGGGAATGAAGGTGTTAAGGTTTGAATGATATACTACTCGAGTGTCATGAAATACGGCCAACCAATCCGTTGGGCGCCATGTAGCAGGGTTTCCGTTCTCCCACAGAACTGTGCATAGAGATCTAGAACCTCAGTGAGTTAGGATGATCCAAAACTCATCTCAGTGTCAGAAATCTCGTTACCTAGCTAGCTACAGTGTCTCATGGATCATTATGAAATGATACATGTATTAGACAAACCAGAACATGATCTTTAGAATACCTCAGGAGTCGTGGAACACATGAACACTCTTTCGTTATATAATCATTTCAAACCAAAACTGGGAGTCAAAGAACACACATGCAAGTTTGAAATATTTATTATTCAATGCAAAGTTCTCAAACGCAGTATCTTGTATAATACCAAAATGCAGATTATAAAAATCAGAGTTAGCAGCATAGTCACTAATCCATAGTAAGCAAAAGGTGCTAGCATGTTATAATGCAAAACCTATAGAATCGATATCACCTATATTTCGCGCACCCTATCTAGTATATTATTTTATATCTAAGAAGGTCTCATTCGGGCTTTAGCAGGGCGGCCCCATACCTCTCAATGTCAGTAGGAGCAGTTCACATCAACAGCTACCAGCTCTCTCCATGCGCAGTACCAAGTGTCTACGTTCATTCCGTGTAACTCTATCTTAAACCCGCGTAGAGCCCAAAATGTTGGCATCAACATTATTTATGTTATGTCTAATGTGGTGCGAGGATCAGGCCTCTCAGCAACCTTGTGTTAGGTTAATCTTAGAGTGTGCAGCTCTCAGTGTGCAGACAGTTGTACCAAGTGCACCAGGCAAAGCTGATAGCATAGAAATAACATATTATTCTCAACTAAACCACCTCACCGCTTCTAGGGTGAAAGCTACAACAACAAGTATGTGTCGTGTGCAAAACTGAAGCCGAAGGCAAACCGGCTGTTTAAACATGTAATACACTCATGCTAACATAACGCAATATATGTAATGAAGTATCCATATGACAATACATAGAGATGAATAGCAGGCCCGGTTTGAAGTGAAGACTACATAGCAAGTGTTTCTAGTGTAAATGAAAATTGCAGACCAAAAGTTCCATTGTGCTGATAAACAAAAGCTGTGAATGAGGACAACTCTGTCTGTTGCCTCTCGTAATGGTAAAGGGGTCGAACAGGGAGCAATTGACTTAGGTACATGGGCAGTTGGCACGTAGTATAGGAGAGAGAGCAAGGCTATAAATCTTGGTGGGACACCTATCGTTCGCAATGTGACATAGAGAAAAGGCATTCAAAGGAATCAAAAGCCTTCTCAGCATCGAGAAGAGCAACCCCAGCTCCTATTTCTGGAGAGATTCTGTTCAGCACTAAAAAAAACATATGCAGATTTAGTGTTGTAGATCTATGGGGTATGAAACCGGTTTGGATGGGGAATATGATTTGTTCCAAAAGCAGTGAGAGACAATTAGCCATTACCGTGGCTAGGATTTTTTAATATTAAATAGGGACAAGGGCCTATAGGAGGTGCATAGGGCTGAGTCTTTGTTGGGTTTCTAAAGAAGAGAGATTGCCGCCTCCCTCATGGAGGGGGCGTATTCCTTTATCCAGGGCTTCAGTGTATACCTCCAGGAGGTGGTGTATAAGAAGATCTTTCAACTCTAATTAAAAGCGACTGTGAGGCCATCCAGGCCTGGATATTTGGACCCATCTAATGAGCCTATGGCTGAGGCAAGTTCTTCTGAAGTGAAAGGTTCAGCCAATAGTGGGACTGCCCTGTGGTAAACCAGACCTGTGCGATCTCTTCAAAAGTAGGGTAGTTGTGGTATATTGTCAGTGTCAAGGCATGTGGTGTATAACGATTTATAATAAGAACTAAGCTCTCGCAGGATATCCTTATTCACCACAACCTGAGAGCCATCTGAGAGGTGTGGTTTGGTAATGCATCACCACTCCTGAGAGAGGAGTAGGAGGAGGGCTAGTGTGGAGCCGGGGCGCTCGTCCTCATCATAACAGCGGGCTATTGCATACCTAGCTGGGGATCACTGACTAAATATCGAGGGACAAAATATAGACTACCCAAAATATAGATTCCAAAATATCGACAGTCAAAATATCGAATTACTATCTACAAACAGGTAAGTACCAAAATATCGAACCCAAAATATCGTTTAAAAATATATACTTTGTAAAAATATCGAATTTCTTAATAATAATGTAAAATTAAAAAATATTGAAAATAAATAGCTAAAATATACTTAAAAATACTTAAATTACCTTAAAATTATTAAATAATTATTTTAACTTATAAAAAAAACATACAATCATATATGTTAAAACATGTATATACATATATTTACATAATATTAATAAAAAATACACAATATTATTACCGTAGGATAGCGGGAGTGTAAAAATTACTATTCCCACTCCTGTGCAACAGTAGGGAAAGCATTGGATAGCGTAGGGGTAAAAATTACTATTGCCACTCCAAAGAGTGCAACAGCAGGGAAAGCGTTGGATAGCGTAGGGGTAAAAATTACTATTCCCACTCCAGAGAGTGCAACAGTAGGGAAAGCGTTTGATAGCGTAGGGGTAAAAAAAAACTACTATTCCCACTCCAGAAAGTGCAACAGTAGGGAAAGCGTTGGATAGCGTAGGGGTAAAAATTACTATTCCCACTCCAGAGAGTGCAACAGTAGGGAAAGCGTTGGATAGCATAGGGGTAAAAATTACTATTCCCACTTCATGAGAGTGCAACAGTAGGGAAGGGGTTGGATAGCGTAGGGGTAAAAATTACTATTCCCACTCCAGATAGTGCAACAGTAGGGAAAGCGTTAGATAGAGTAGGGGTAAAAATTACTATTCCCATTCCAGAGAGTGCAACAGTAGGGAAAGCGTTGGATAGCGTAGGGGTAAAAATTATTATTCCCATTCCAGAGAGTGCAACAGTAGAGAAAGTGTTGGATAGTGTAGGGTTAAAAATTACTATTCCCACTCCATGAGAGTGCAACAGTAGGGAAAACGTTGGATAGCGTAGGGGTAAAAATTACTATTCCCACTCCAGTGAGTGCAACAGTACGGACAGCGTTGGAAAGCATAGGGGTAAATTTTACTATTCCCAATCTACTGAAAATGAATTAATATAATATAATTCACATAATTATCAATTAATCAATTAATAAAAATGTATTTCCAATTAAGAATTAATTAATTACCAATTAAAAATTAATTAACAATTTATTCAAAATAAATGACAATAAATAAACATATTTATTTAATTATAATTAAATTACTTCCCACCCTATTCCCCCATAAACCCACAACCCGCTACAGAAAATAAATTAACATTATTCACATAATTATCAATTAATCAATGAATAAAAAATAATTATCAATTAAGAATTAATTATTACCAATTACAAATTAATTAAAAATTTATTCAAAATAAATACCAATAAATACATTTACATATTTAATTAATTATCATTAAATTACTTCCCACCCTATTCCCATATATACCCACAACCCGCTACAGAATTAAATTACGCAAAAATTAAATAACATAACATTAATTACTTCAAATAAATTGCAAAAAATATACACCTTTTACACATACACAAACATACAAACACTTTAAAAAAATCGATATTAAAAATTCGATATTTTTAATAACCTATATTATGTACTTCGATATATTGACTTTCTATATTTTTAAAATCGATATTACATTACTTACCTTAAAAACGATATTTTTGATGTCTATAGTCTGTCCATTCGATATTTTGTTCATTCAATATTTTGGAATCAATATTTGTGTTAGTCTGTATTTTGGAATCGATATTTTGACCATATACCCTACCAAGGTACTCAGCCTCTCTCTCCATTTGAACTTGAAAATCTGTTAATAGGAGCGTTTGTTTAGATACCTAGCAGTGCTTAGTTTGTAAAAAAAAGAAAAGCAGGTGCTGAAAATTTTGCCAAGGAGGCCACAGCTCACTTCTTCCTCCGGTGAGCCCCACTTTTACCACTCTCACTGCCTCAGTCTCTTTCTTCTAACCTTGATCTGATGTCTGTCCCCTAAGTATTTGCTCTAAGAGTCTATCCTCTCACCTCTCTAATTCTTTTCTGCCATCTTTCTCACACCTGGTGTGTTACCATATTCCCTGTATTTCCGATTTGCCCTCTATTCATTCTAGCCCTGCCCTTTTTCCTCTTGACTTTTATCCATGATCTGCTCTCTCTCCCCTCGATCTTGGCTCTTTACTATCACTCTTCTAGCAGTTATTAGCTGTGTCTCCGTTTTATAATTTGTCTCTTTTTTTTCCTCTGTCCTGTCCTCTACATCCTTTCATTCTATCTTCTCTCTTCTTAATGCTCTCTTCTTGACATCATGGCTGCTTTCTCTTTGAATCTGATTTACTCTACTTTTCCTCTACTTAGCTATGTCTTATCTCTCTCCTCTCCTGTTGTTTCTTTCTTCACTTTACTCCTGCTCTCTCTCTCATCTATAACACTGCTGCTGCCTGTGACCCCTGTCGTCGGCCTGTACATGTCCCTGCAATTTTGAACTCTGAGTTTTCCTGTTGTCATTCCTAAAGAAGAGGAAGATGGCGTGTTTTACTTTCTCCTACACATCAAATAATGACGGGATGCACTCCCTTTAGCGCTGTTCATCTCCTTTTGTCGAATTCGTCAAAGAGTGTGTGCATGCTGGGCTTGTGCCTTGCCCCAATGGCACATTAGACAATTCACCTGGCCTTGTGAGGGCACATTACACCCCGCCCCAGCAGCACAGCAAGTTTCTGGAGTTGCTCCAATATTCAAAAAACGTTTAATCCATTTTTCCTTCCTAAACAGAATTTTTCCATCACTTTAACCATCTTGTATGCTTTTCATCCACATAAAAGGAATCATGCTCGCTCCCAACTTATATGCTCACTTTGTGCCCATCCAGGCCTCTTTCACGAACACAATGGACTCGCATGATTGTTCATAGCAGTAATTCTTTATTAAAAACCCAATGCATTTCGAGCTGTACCAGCTCTTCTTCAGGGGTGACTGCAATTATTAAAAATATCTGTATTACTATATTGGTTTACATTAACTATATTTGGCTATAAATTTTATTAATTCTTTGTCAATTCATCACTAATATCGTAATCATTCCATTAACAAATACATCCCCCAAAAAAATCCCCCCAAAAAACCTAGTGATTTCATTCACCCTTTTCAATCCCTTGAAATTCCCTTCAATAAACCTCCCTGTATATTCCCCCATGATCACACTTTAGCTTTTGAAAGGCCGTTTCTGCCCAAACTACGAATCAGAAATCCAGAGGTGACACCCACCACTCCTGCTAAGTCCACCCGTTATCTATGTGAAACATATTTTAGACACCATGCTCCCCTTCCCTGCACTCCCTATCTTACCCCCACATCCTTCACACTTCAACTGACCTTTCACACCTCACTCTTATTTTCCTACTTGCCCCTACAGGCCTCCCTACTTCCACTTTCCACAAATCTTTCTCTCTAACAGCTCACAGCCATTAACACATTAATGGCAAAATCCGGTCATGTCAGTCTTCACCCTTCAGTCTTTATTGGAGCAACTCCAAAAACTTGCTGTTCTGCTGGGTTGGGGTGTAATGTGCCCTCACAAGGCCAGGTGTTTTACTTTCTTACCTACACTGAGTGCAAAAACAAAATGTACACCAAATGAAAATGCTTTTTTTGCATATATTAATCAGTGCGGTATGACTGGGTTTATTGCGGAACTGACGGCTGCTGAAGCACAGCAGGTGATATCACTGCTAGTGCTGCCTGTGATTAATAGGTCATGGGAGGGTGACGGCATTGGCATCCACTGCTAAGCTTGCTGTGACCCTGCTGCTACAGCACAGTCATTGTCCCTAGCCGTAATGCTGCTAATACCGGTAAGTAGGCTGTGGTGCCTACTGGACTCACGCACGCTCAGAAATTAACTTGCTGCGGTGCAGAGCACAGATTCTACAGGTGACGCCATGGCGCACAAAAGTTGTGTTGGTCCACAGCCGCATAGAGCACGTTGAGGGTAGTGGCAATGCAGGGCTGCAGGATATGCTACTCTGGCTACGCAGCAAGTGGAAAGTCCACACTTACTTTTGTCTATTCTTCCTCAAGAGCCCTCACTCCAAAGTTCTAAATGCACTCTCCTAGCTTCCTTGCCTCATCTCCGTCATGAGCCAGCCCCCAGCTACAATTATCCAATGGGGGGCTTAGGCTCAGGCAGTGGCAAGGTGCAGCAGACTTGGGGAATAGAATGCAAGCAGTAGTTTGTCGATGACTTCTTGGATTTGTGATCGGCGTAATGACATCATCACTAACATGGTGATACACAATCATGCCTGCCTGGACAGGCATATGCTGGCCTGTCTATGAACATTTACCAGCCAGTCACCATGCAATGTATGTTACTCTTTTTATTTTGAATATGAACAATTAATATTGAGACCACCACCTGCAGGGTCAGGAATTGTAGCCCGACCCTGTGAAAAAGCACCTGCTCAAATTATGCACTGGAAGTAGTTGGGACTTGGGGAGTTTAAATGATCAAGGCCCTCCAAGTCAGTCTCCAGCTGGGCCAAGTACCTACATAGGGTCCGAAGAATTCTGGCTTGTTTTGCTATGCTCACCCCCTGAATATAAGCTTCAAAAGCATCCCACAGAACGGCCTGCGTATCAATAGTGCCAGGGTTTAGCCTAAATTAGTCAAGGATCGCCTCCGTAATTCCGAATGGAACACCGTGTCAAGTAGAGCAGTAGACTGAAAGGGCCATCTAAGCTACCAGCCTCCCCTGTAGGCATGGTCCTACAGCATGTTTGAAGTCCAGGGGAAAGTGTGTTCAGAGAGGATCCAATATTCTAGTCGAGTCCATATTGCGTTGGGGCCGACTAAAAAGCGTAACCAGGGGTGTTCGGACAGTGGGCGCACCAGGTGGCTGTAAGAGAATAGTCGTCCGTCATATCACGTACTGCTCGCAATGCACAGGGCTTACCACTAGGGCAATTGCTGATGGTATCTAGCTGGAGGTCAAGGGCTAGGTTTAGATCCCAATAATATAACGTCAGTGTCAAAGCACCCAAGAAAGGGCCGATAGGTCATGAAAGAAGGAGGGGTCATCGACATTAGGAGCGTATATGTTTAGGAGCAGGACCCACCTTCCCAGTAGAGTGCCCATAACTAAGATATAGCAAACTTGTGTCTCAGTGATAGTAGTGTGATGATGGAAGGAGAGATGTTTATTGATCAATATGCCAACACAACAGGAGTAGGATGTAGCTATCACCCTGGGGGACAGGGTCTGGAGAGGGCGGCTAGCGGTAGTTAGAAAAGGAGGTTACCGCATATCGCCACTAGAGGGAGTTCGGCGACTTCGGAACTACAATCCCCAGAGACCCATCAGACAGGGAAACGGAAGCGTAACGATTACAAAAGCCTTCGGAGGTAACGGCTCGGGGCTTGTCAATCAGGACCTTGAGAGTTGTTTGGACGGAGCCATGCCGGTTTAGTTTGAACGGAGACCAAGGTACTTGTAAGTCCTGAGCAGAACGGAGTCTGCTCCTGAATCTTTTCGAGACAGTTTCTTGCAACTTTGTAACTTTCAGCGAGTCCCCGCAATTGGTAAGACGGGCGGTCTCGCTCTAGCCAGTGGCGTTTGTGAGACCCGCGCAGGAGCGCGTTGTCGTCTCCGTCACTGTATTCTTCCTGGGTAAATCATTCGGAGCCTCGAGGCGTGCCGGTACCGGTACGCTTTTCCAGGAGATTCCCTTGCTGATTTTGTTTTATCATTCCTTGCTGATTTTGTCTTCATTCCGAACCAGGATTGTTCTTTGCCAAACTGTCCTATAGACGTTTTGGTTCAACCGGATGAAGTATTGTTTCCTGTTTTATAATCCAAAGGGCTTTTTTCAGCGATCCAGTTCCACTGCACAGTTAGTACCTTTTTAGTAGAGTACATCTTGTCATTATATATCCTGTACAGGTCTGGGGTTCTAATTGCTGGTTATTATTCTTTCCCCATCTGCAGAATTCACCGGGGGTCCTAGAGACTGGCGAGAGAGTGGGTGGACGATATCCAGATATTCCTAGAAAGCCCATTGGGACATCTTACTTTGGTTTTATCCCCCTTTTTCCCGGGAGGCACTTAAGCATAGTTGTGTTACCCTACACTGTGTGTGGTGCGTTCTGGAGACGAGGGGGACTAGTCATCCATCCATCGTTCCTGCTGACATCTTTCAGAGGTTAGTGGTAATTTCCATTGACGTCGTGACAGATTGACAAGCCCACGAAATTCGTCAGCCTGAGCGATGGATACTACTACAGTGTTGACCACATTGTTGGAGAGCGTAAATGCGCTCCAGCAGGAGGTACATGCTGCGCGACAGGAGAATGTGGACCTTAGAACAGAAGTGAGTTCGTTAAGACGGGAGGTGGCGGGTATTTCTCGTAAAGGTAGGAGTTATATTAGGGAGGCAACACTTCCCCCCCCTACTCAAAACCCGGATGGGGCGGCCATGGGAGGTGGGTTCTTTACTTCGCAACCCTCTAATCCCTCACCTTTTAGTCCTGGTCCCACAGTTCATGTTATCCAGAATCCAGGTATACCATTGGCACCTCCCGAGCGATTCTATGGGGACACGAAGAAATTTGAAACTTTCTTAAATCAGTGTAGGCTCCATTTCCTCTGTAAACCCACCATTTTTGTGGATGATGCTTCTAGACATCGTTCATGATGTCATACATGGGTGGAAACGCCGCTAGTTGGACTATTCCGTTGATGGAAAGGAATGACCCTGTGCTACACAACTTCCAGGATTTCTGTAGTGAAATGAGAAAGCTGTTTGACAGGAAAACCCACATGCTGTCGTTAGATCGTGAACTGATGACTCTTCGTCAAGGATCGCAGGATCTGTTGACATATATCACCACTTTCAATCGATTAATCGTAGAAACCGACTGGCCTCCTGAAAAACGCACTTCTTTGTTTTATCAGGGATTACGTGGGGAGTTAAAGGACGTACTCTCCCAAGTGGTACAATTACCCAAGACATGTGATGAATTGATAGATCTCGCAGTCCAACTGGATCACCGAGTTCAAGACAGAAAAGGGGACAAGAATAGAGGAGAAGTGCGTTCGTATTTTCCGAAGCCTCGCCCTCCACCAGAGGAATACAACAAACCTGGGACGGGAGTAGAACCCATGCAAATCGGAGGAGTGAGGGGTCCATTGTCCCCTGAAGAACGAGAGAAAAGACGCCTGCAAAAGCTGTGTCATTATTGTGGGAAAAGCAGTCATTTTATAAAAGAATGTAGAGCTAGAGGAAGAACAGCCACTTCGGGTCCAAGTCCACGTAACCAAGTTGCAGCCATACAGGAGTCCGAAAACTGAAGAGCCCAAGTACGGACGGGATCTCCGTCTTGGGTATGGAAAATGAAGAAAAGATCCCTTTGTACCTTGCAAATACCATGCAACCTTCTGTGGCTCATATGTGCATTACTGTGTCTTTGAAAATAACCGAGGACAGTACTTTCACAGTGTCGGCTCTATTGGATTCGGGAGCCACAGGAAATTTTATCGATCAACAGTACGCCCGGAGGATGGGCATTCAAAAAGAGAAGAAAAAGATCCCTGAAATGGTGAAAGCCGTGGATGGTAAGGCCCTGACCTCTGGCCCAGTGTGCTTTCACACAGAATCCCTAGTGATGTATGTTGGTGAGAATCATCAGGAAACCATACAATTTGACATCATTGACGCTCCACAATTTCGTCTCATTCTCGGAATGCCCTGGTTGACATTACATGATCCTGTTGTGAAATGGGCGGCACGTACGGTGTCTTTGACATCTCAGTACTGTCAAGAACATTGCTGCCTTCCGGAGGCGTCAGACGACCAAAGTGAAACGCAGGCCATTTTTCTTGCCCAAGGATGTGTCGAAGGAAGGTACTGTTGTGCTACTTCTCTCCCCAGTGAATACACGTCTTACATGGATGTCTTCGACAAAAAGAAAGCAACAAGTCTACCACCACACAGACCTTATGATTGTCGAATTGATCTCGTTCCCGGGGCCGATATACCCTGCAGCCGTGTGTATGCTCTGACTGAGCCTGAGACGCAATACTTGAAGACATATTTGGAGGAACTCCTTGCTTCGGGGTTTATTCGCCATTCTACCTCCCCTGCTTCGTCTCCTCTCTTTTTTATCACGAAAAAGGACTGCGATGAACTACGAACGTGTATAGACTATAGGTCTATCAACAAAGTGACCATAAAGAACCGGTATCCTTTGCCCCTTATACCTGTACTTCTGGACCAGCTTCGAGGGGCTCAAGTGTTCACCAAATTGGATCTTCGTGGTGCTTATCACTTGGTACGGGTAAAGTCCGGTGACGAATGGAAAACGGCCTTCCGTACGAAGTTTGGCTTATACGAGTACCAAGTGATGCCTTTTGGGCTATGCAACGCCCCAGCTGCATTCCAGTACTTCATGGATGAAGTATTAAGAGGGCTGTTGGAAACGATCTGTATAGTATACATCGATGACATCCTGATATATTCTCGTAATATCGCTGAACATGTCTGCCACGTGAAAGCGGTGCTTGATCGTCTTCGTGTCCATTCCCTGTTTGCTAAGTTAGACAAGTGTCTATTCCATGTTGAAGAGGTGGCCTTTTTGGGATATGTCATCAATGCCCAGGGGTTCCAAATGGATATGAGCAAGGTAGAAGCAATAACCCAGTGGCCAGCCCCTATTCATGTGAAGTCTGTTCAGAGTTTTATGGGGTTTGCTAATTACTACCGACGGTTCATCAAGGATTTCTCTCGCATTCTTACTCCCATATCCAGATTGCTGAGAAAGAACGTAGCCTTTGAGTGGACTCCAGAAGCGGATCAAGCCTTTGAAACATTGAAGAAACGTTTCACTCAAGCACCTATACTGCGACATCCGGATCCTAATCTACCGTTTGTGGTCGAAACAGATGCTTCACAATATGCCCTGGGTGGAGTGTTGTCCCAGCGCCATCCCGAAACGGGACAGTTACATCCAGTGGCCTTTTACTCCTGCAAACTCTCACCCTGTGAGGTGAATTACTCAATCACGGATAAAGAACTGTTGGCCATTAAACGGGCATGTGAAGAATGGAGGCATTACCTGTTAGGGGCTCTACACACAGTCGAAATTTATACGGATCATCGAAATCTGCTGTTTTTAAAGACTGCAAAAGCGCTAACTCCCAGGCAGCTACGTTGGTCTCTTTTCTTTTCGGACTACGATTTCATCATCAAGTACAGACCTGGAACCCAGAATGGCAAGGCTGATGCGCTATCCCGCAGGGTAGATCTCGCAGAACCTCAGCAGATGGCAGATGAGGAGCCTCCTCCTATTATTTCTCCTTCGGCCTTTCCGATATCAACGATGGCACTTGTGATATCAGGAGAATTCTTAGACGATGTCAAAGTGGCAACATCAAGAATCGATGGCACGGCATGGATACAGGAAGAACCAGAACATAGAAGTTCCAAGGATGACCTACTATATCATTATCATGCTCTATATGTGCCCTTAAAAACCCTCCAAGAACAGACCATGCATTGGTGTCATGATTCTACATTAGGAGGTCATCTGGGAGAGTACAAGACCATCGCTAATATGGAACGTTCCTTTTGGTGGCCCTCGCTGCGAAAAGATGTCAAAGACTATGTACAAAAGTGTGCGGTTTGTGCTCAGAGTAAGACCAGTCATTCCAAACCTGTGGGATTGCTACGTCCCATTCCCATTCCACCCTCCCCTTGGCATACGGTGTCGATGGATTTTATTGTGGAATTACCCCCGTGTGAGACCTACACCACCATTCTAGTTGTAATAGATCAGTTGACAAAAATGGGGCATTTCATTCCCTTGAAGAAATTACCTTCCTCCTCTGAATTGGCTTTGGTGTTTCTGCAGCATGTAGTGAGAGCCCATGGTATACCTAGAGTAGTAATCACTGATAGGGGCTCTCAGTTTACCTCTCGTTTCTGGAAGGCTCTTTGCCAAGCATTGCATATGGAAGCTCGGTTGTCGACCAGTTTCCATCCACAAACAGATGGTAAAACTGAGCGGCTTAACCAGTCCCTAGAACAATACTTAAGGTGTTTTACCCTACAGAACACCGGTGACTGGTTTCCTCTGGTCTGGATGGCGGAATTTGCATATAATAACGCTGACCATTCCACCCTAGGATGTTCGCCCTTTTTCTGTTCCTATGGGTTCCATCCCGATATGCTTCCTTTTGAGTGGCCTGTCACCTCCACTCATCCTTCCATTCAGGAGCATCACGCTCATCTTCGGGCTGTTTTGATTGACGCTAGGAACCACCTGCCGCTGTCTCAAGCATCCCAGAAGCGATGTGCTGATCGAAAAAGGGTTCCTGAGCCTGAATACAAGGTGGGGGATAAGGTCTGGCTATCCACTAGGAACCTGCATTTGAAGGGAAGGGGTAAACTGGCTCCCAAGTACATAGGGCCCTATGGAATTGAGAGGATTATCAACCCTGTGGCCGTGCGATTATCCCTCCCCCTTTCTTGGCGGCTCCATCCTGTATTCCATGTATCCCTGCTTCGTCCCTGTCGGGTAGGGATGCGTCTTCCCTCTCGCCCTGGCCCCATTGATCTTGACGGGGATGAGGAGTATGAGGTAGAGGAGATACTAGATTCCCGTTTGTCCCGTGGGAGGGTGCAATACCTGGTTTCATGGAAGGGGTATGGAGTTGAGGACAGAACTTGGGAACCTTCGGCCAATTTGCATTGCCCTCTGTTGTTGGACCGGTTCCATGACACCTATCCTAGCAAGCCTGGTCGACCGCCGGGACGTCGGTCCTTGAGGGGAGGCTCTGTAGCGATCACCCTGGGGGACAGGGTCTGGAGAGGGCGGCTAGCGGTAGTTAGAAAAGGAGGTTACCGCATATCGCCACTAGAGGGAGTTCGGCGACTTCGGAACTACAATCCCCAGAGACCCATCAGACAGGGAAACGGAAGCGTAACGATTACAAAAGCCTTCGGAGGTAACGGCTCGGGGCTTGTCAATCAGGACCTTGAGAGTTGTTTGGACGGAGCCATGCCGGTTTAGTTTGAACGGAGACCAAGGTACTTGTAAGTCCTGAGCAGAACGGAGTCTGCTCCTGAATCTTCTCGAGACAGTTTCTTGCAACTTTGTAACTTTCAGCCAGTCCCCGCAATTGGTAAGACGGGCGGTCTCGCTCTAGCCAGTGGCGTTTGTGAGACCCGCGCAGGAGCGCGTTGTCGTCTCCGTCACTGTATTCTTCCTGGGTAAATCATTCGGAGCCTCGAGGCGTGCCGGTACCGGTACGCTTTTCCAGGAGATTCCCTTGCTGATTTTGTTTTATCATTCCTTGCTGATTTTGTCTTCATTCCGAACCAGGATTGTTCTTTGCCAAACTGTCCTATAGACGTTTTGGTTCAACCGGATGAAGTATTGTTTCCTGTTTTATAATCCAAAGGGCTTTTTTCAGCGATCCAGTTCCACTGCACAGTTAGTACCTTTTTAGTAGAGTACATCTTGTCATTATATATCCTGTACAGGTCTGGGGTTCTAATTGCTGGTTATTATTCTTTCCCCATCTGCAGAATTCACCGGGGGTCCTAGAGACTGGCGAGAGAGTGGGTGGACGATATCCAGATATTCCTAGAAAGCCCATTGGGACATCTTACTTTGGTTTTATCCCCCTTTTTCCCGGGAGGCACTTAAGCATAGTTGTGTTACCCTACACTGTGTGTGGTGCGTTCTGGAGACGAGGGGGACTAGTCATCCATCCATCGTTCCTGCTGACATCTTTCAGAGGTTAGTGGTAATTTCCATTGACGTCGTGACATAGGAGCCGTAGTTCAAAAAGTATCTATGGGTCCCCCAGGAGGCTGCTAAAGTGGGAGAGGATTAAGGGAGAATGTGTGTTTCCTGCAGGAAAGCCAGTGTTCTGTTCTGGCAGTTTAAATACGATAATACCTGCTTACCCTTTCGGGGGCTGTTGAGACCTCTAATATTCTAGGTGAGGAGCATGAGGTCAACTCACTGCTTCTTACCTCCTATCATTTAAATATTTGAGTATCATTGCGCCTGCCAGAGTTGTTGTTTAGAATTCCAGAATGCGATGTCTGGCCTAATGACAAATGCAAAAAAAACTATTGATGGACAGAATGCAGAACAATGTCATACATTCACCCCAGTAAATAGATCTTGGCCTAAATCCATCGTTTTTTTGCTCACCATGCCATTCCAGTTTGGACCCAGCCATATGCAAATCAGTCTTGACCCTGCTCCCAATGGAAACAGTCCAGCCCGAACTGCCAGGCCAGGTCCTCCCTGGACTGGAAACAAGTATCCTAGGACTAATTTCAGGCTTAAAGCCTTCATCTGCCAGGATAGCTTGACTCCAGTGGCATGGAGAGCACGGGACCCACATCTGGGCATACCCGTCTCACTCGGGGTGACAAATGCAAAAAGAACAATTGATGGACAGAATGCAAAACAATACCATACATTCACCCCAGTACAGAGATCTGGGCCAAAATCCATCGTTGTTTGCACACCATGCCATTCCAGTTTGGACCCAGCCATATGCAAATCAGTCTTATCCCTGTGCTTAATGGGAATAGTCCAGCCCAAACTGACAGGCTAGGTCCTCCCTGGACTGGAATCCAGCATCCTAGGACCAATTTCAGGCTTAAAGCCCTCATCAGCCAGGATAGCTTGACTCCAGTGGCATGGAGAGCATGGGACCCAAGTCTGGGCATACCCGTCCCACTCAGGGTGACAAATGCAAAAAGAACAATTGATGGACAGAATACAGAGCAATGCCATACATTCACCCCAGTACAGGGATCTAAGCCCAAATCCATCATTTTTTGCTCACTATGCCATTCCAGTTTGGACCCACACATATGCAAATCAGTCTTGACCCAGTACCCTATGGGAACAGTTTAGCCAGAACTGCCAGGCCAGGTTCCCCCTGGACTGGAAACAAACATCCTAGGACCAGTTTTGTACTTTCAGCCGTCGTCAGCCAGGATAGCTTGACTCCAATGGCAGTACCCAGAAACCGGTCCCAGTATGCTTGTTTCTGGTCCAGGGAGGACCTGGCTTGGCAGTTCAGTCTGGACTGTTACGACGAGGCACAGGGTCAAGACTGATTTGCTTATGGCTGGGTCTGAACTGGGGTGGCATGGTGAGCAAAAGAACAATGGATTTAGCCCAGATCTCTTGACTGGCAGTGAAAGTATGATTTATTCAGCTTTCCATCCATCCTTGGTTTGCGTGGCCTAATGAGAACAGCACAAAGAAAAAAGAAAAAGGACAGAAAATACTGTTCAAATAAACCCATTGCCCCCACCCCTCACCCACACTGAGCCAAAGGGCATCATCAAATTCCAAAAAGAACAATGATACAAACATAGAACCCAACAGAGTACATTAACTACTCCTGGGGTGGGGGTGAGGGATGCCATAAGGGGTAATGCCCAATCTGAACAAGTGTTAAAAGCATAGTCAAATATGGTGAGACTACACTGCAAGAATGTGTCTTGGGGGACACAGAACCAGGGGCGAGAGATGAAGTATCCTGGTGGAGTCAGTTTGGAATCTATAGGGCATGTTCAGCTCAGGGAAGGAAAGTTCCTGAGTAGTGGGGGTCTGAGAAGGGACACCAAGTCCCAGCTGTTTACAAAAGGACACAATAGCGTGGTGTCCTGGTCCCTGTAATTTAGGATCCGTACAATTATAGGGCAAGAAGGGGGGGCCTGTAGGGGGCCAAGGGATCTGTGAGCTCCATACCGAAAATTCAATAAGTAAAGATTCGACAAACAGTTCCAGTGGACCCATAGTCCTTGTTACCGCAATGCCTTTTATTCGAATATTGTTTCAATGCGATCAGGCTTCAAGGTCCTCATTCTTAATGGCTACTGCTTTTAGGAGGTGGCCCATTTTCTCTAAGTGACATGTCATGTTGGTCGCGTTATTTTCAACTCCAGACACGCACTCCTCCAGCGTGTCCAGGTGACAGCCATCTTACTCCACATGCTCGCCAATGAGATCCAGATAGGAAACCAGGGCATCAAGGAGGGAGTTCTTGGCGCCAAACCCAGCCCGCACCTCTACCATGATTGCTGCAGTGCCTTCCAGTGGGTCAGAGGGCGGCGCAGCATTGCCCGGATTACCTGGATCAGTCTGTGGTCTTAGGGGGCTCAAAAGTGAGTCTCCGTTGATTAGGATCTCCACGGCACACGGGCGGCAGCACACACAAAGGTTCACTGAAGTAGGGGCAACTATGAAAGAGTTGATCAGCGTATGTTAATTGAGAGCGTCTGGGGAGTGTGACATGCCCAATGGGTAAGAGAAGACCAAATGCTTGGTGGATCAGGAACAGGGTGAGGGCACACCGCTTCACCTCCCAGCAAGGTTCGCCCCTGGCATTATGGTAAAGTTACTTGCCTGCTTCAAGAGTATTTGAGTGTTTTGTCACAGTTAACGCAGATAGCGCTGTTCTCTAGACAAGTGTTTCTGGTTCTTTAACTGTCCTCAGTAGAGATTACAGTCTTTCAAATTTGGGGTTTGCTGAGTAGGCTGCCAACATCTTTCTAAGGTCAGGTACCTCTCACAGGCATGCGGGTGCTTCATCCACGAGCTCGTCAGCTCAATGACTCACAGGAGTACTATTAAACTGGAACAGGGGTGGGAGCACACCGCTTCACCTCCCAGCAAGGTTCGCCCCTGGCATTATTGAAAATGTTCTGCCCGGAGTGGCTCTGTCGCCGGGCAGGGAAAGTGTGAGTACAGCAGGGAGGCTCAAACCCAATTAATACTTTGGCGACCTATCCAGTAATCCCTGAAGAAACCTACACTCTGCTGATGAGGAACAACAATTCCGAAACACCGGTGTACAGAGTTGGTGCTGCAACTTTGCCTGCCACACGTCCAGGGCTACGAAAGGCGCACACGCCTAAAGACTGCATTTACCATGATGCTTGAGGGTTACACCCGCTGTGAGGAAATATAAATTTTATGGTCAAGAAATGTTCCCTAGCGTGTACCCCACTGTCTCCATGTACGAGATTAAAAGTGCATGTAACTTCCCTCCTGTATCAGCTATGAAGACGCAAATACATTTGCGTTCAACGTTAACATGTCCTCTTTCAGATCCACCATGAATGGGTCTGATATTCAGTTCCTAAGTATGCCTTGCCACCGTCTTTGTATGGTGCACTTTCTGTATTTCCTGGCTCTGTGCGAGCTAGGCCCTGTTTTCTGTCATCAAGCCTCTTTTAAAAGTCATCTCTGCCTCCTGAAACTGCAACGTGGGATGCCCCCCCCTTCATGAACTCTGTCCTACTCCCTGCGAGGCGAGCGGAGCCTGGCTCGGCCTGCTCGCCTGCCAAAGACAGTATTTTACAGTATAGCCAAGCTTAGCTTCCCGAAAACACATTCCAGTCCAGCAGAATAGTTAAACAATCCCTCAGCTGCAGAGCAAAGGGCCCGGCCTCTCTGTCTCCATGCAAGTAATTCATGTCTTCGTTACCATGGTAGGCCCATGGCCCCCTCGCTCTACCCACAGACACGTAGGCGCACATGCACGCACTCCTAGTCAGTATAGGATAGCCTCTGCCTCAGAGACCTTTCCCTCCAGATAATATTGTCCCCAAACATCAGATATCAGATATGATATAGGAACGAGTTGATCTGACATGCCAGACTTCTGTCTCTTTCCTCTAGTGTAAATGTCAAGTCCCCTGCACCCTCCAGTTCCACGTCAGCCGCACGTCATGCAGCTGCGCGCGCATCCTAGCTACTGATTTCTGCTGACACTGCAAGATTCTGTCATAGAGCCACCCACTTGTGACACATTCACATGACGTTTCCAGAACACACCTCTGTGCACGCCTAGTATACGCCTTCTGACTACGTATTGCTAATACGTGTGTATTCTTATCTCGTTTTCTCTCAGCTGTTACGCCTTCTGCATTGACTTCTATGATGTATATTAAGTATAAAAGAAATGTAATGTCAATAAAATATTGCTCTATCCCTTCCTGCACCCCTGTGGTGGCAGGAACCCGATATCCAGTCACTGACCCATTCCTTGTTAAGGAATAAACCCCCTAAGAACTCTAGCACCACGGACTCTGCCTCTTTCTTTCCGATTGAGTTATTTTTGTTTAAGTACTTACCTGCATAGAAATTAGGACGGTAAATCAAATATTTACCACAGCTGGTGAGGTCAGAAGTGTGCGACCCATAGACTTTTCACTTTATATGGTTCCCTTGAACCTTGGAGCTGACGAGCTCGGACACCGCATCTTCGCGCTACGAGGGGTACCAAACCTGTTAATACTTTGGCAACCTATCCAGTAATCCCTGAAGAAACCTACACTCTGCTGATGAGGAACAACAATTCCGAAACACCGGTATACAGAGTTGGTGCTGCAACTTTGCCTGCCACACGCCCAGCGCTACGAAAGGCGCACACGCCTAAAGACTGCATTTACCATGATGCTCGAGGGTTACACCCGCTGGTGAGGTCAGAAGTGTGCAACCCATAGACTTTTCACTTTATATGGTTCCCTTGAACCTTGGAGCTGACGAGCTCGGACACCGCATCTTCGCGCCACGAGGGGTACCAAACCAGTTAATACTTTGGCGACCTATCCAGTAATCCCTGAAGAAAACTACACTCTGCTGATGAGGAACAACAATTCCGAAACACCGGTGTACAGAGTTGGTGCTGCAACTTTGCCTGTCACACGTCCAGAGCTACGAAAGGCGCACATGCCTAAAGACTGCATTTACCATGATGCTCGAGGGTTACACCCGCTGGTGAGGTCAGAAGTGTGCGACCCCTAGACTTTTCACTTTATATGGTTCCCTTGAACCTTGGAGCTGACGAACTCCGGCACCGCATCTTCGCGCCACGCGGGGTACCAAACCTGTTAATACTTTGGCGACCTATCCAGTAATCCCTGAAGAAACCTACACTCTGCTGATGAGGAACACCAATTCCGAAACACCGGTGTACAGAGTTGGTGCTGCAACTTTGCCTGTCACACGTCCTGAGCTACGAAAGGCACACACGCCTAAAGACTGCATTTACCATGATGCTCAAGGGTTACATCCGCTGGTGAGGTCAGAAGTGTGCGACCCATAGACTTTTCACTTTATATGGTTCCCTTGAACCTTGGAGCTGACGAGCTCGGACACCGCATCTTCGCGCCACGAGGGGTACCAAACCTGTTAATACTTTGGCGACCTATCCAGTAACCCCTGAAGAAACCTACACTCTGCTGATGAGGAACAACAATTCCGAAACACTGGTGTACAGAGTTGGTGCTGCAACTTTGCCTGTCACACGCCCAGAGCTACGAAAGGCGCACACGCCTAAAGACTGCATTTACCATGATGCTCGAGGGTTACACCCGCTGGTGAGGTCAGAAGTGTGCGACCCATAGACTTTTCACTTTATATGGTTCCCTTGAACCTTGGAGCTGACGAGCTCAGACACCACATCTTCGCGCCACGAGGGGTACCAAACCTATTAATACTTTGGCGACCTATCCAGTAATCCCTGAAGAAACCTACACTCTGCTGATGAGGAACAACAATTCCGAAACACCGGTGTACAGAGTTGGTGCTGCAACTTTGCCTGTCACACGTCCAGAGCTACGAAAGGAGCACACACCTAAAGACTGCATTTACCATGATGCTCGAGGGTTACACCCGCTGGTGAGGTCAGAAGTGTGCGACCCATAGACTTTTCACTTTATATGGTTCCCTTGAACCTTGGAGCTGACGAGCTCGGACACCGCATCTTCGCGCCACGAGGGGTACCAAACCTGTTAATACTTTGAAGACCTATTGAGTAATCCCTGAAGAAACCTACACTCTGCTGATGAGGAACAACAATTCCGAAACACCGGTGTACAGAGTTGATGCTGCAACTTTGTCTGTCACACGTCCAGAGCAACGAAAGGCGCACACGCCTAAAGACTGCATTTACCATGATGCTCGAGGGTTACACCCGCTGGTGAGGTCAGAAGTGTGCGACCCATAGACTTTTCACTTTATATGGTTCCCTTGAACCTTGGAGCTGACGAGCTCGGACACCGCATCTTCTCGCCACGAGGGGTACCAAACCTGTTAATACTTTGGCGACCTATCCAGTAATCCCTGAAGAAACCTACACTCTGCTGATGAGGAACAACAATTCCGAAACACCGGTGTACAGAGTTGGTGCTGCAACTTTGCCTGTCACACGTCCAGAGCTACGAAAGGCGCACAGGCCTAAAGACTGCATTTACCATGATGCTTGAGGGTTACACCCGCTGGTGAGGTCAGAAGTGTGCGACCCACAGACTTGTCACCTCTCAGGTAGTCCAGGTCAGCATGGATTTCCAGCTGCACCCAGAGGTGCCCCGTGTCCTCAAACAACAGCCTTGCCGGCCGGGCTCCCAGTCCCCAGAAGGCAGGCAGGTGGTGCAGAGTGTGGCTGCTGGCCAAAGTGGGCTCAACATGGTGGCCTGGGCCTCCCCTGTCCAAGATTCCCGGAGACACCCAGGTGTGGTAGCCGGCCAGAGGGATAGCAGGTCGGGCCCATCCAAGCCACCGCAGCAGGGAGAGGGTAGGCCGCTTAGCAGGGAATGGGTGCCCACTAAATGGTTGTTTCTGGTGAGGGGGGAGTGGCACCCAGCAAAGGTTTCTGTGATAGGGAGGGAGTTACCATTTTTTTTATCAGGAAAAAGGATTGGGTCAACAATCATAAAAAGCAAAAACTCTTTTTCCTGAACTTTACAACCAATTTCTATTACTTTGTCCCATAAAGAGACATTCCACGGGTAGGAGAAGGGATCTCGTCTATGCGCAGGTTACCAAATTTACAAACTTTTTGAGTGTCAGACAGGGATTAACACGCATGTATTTACAAACAAAAATTTAAAGAAAGTTCTCATTCATTTATTAAAAATATTTAAAAAAACAACAACAATACATTGTCTCATTTACATTATACATCTTGTTATACACAAATCAATGACAAATATTATTTGAATTAGTTTAAAAACTTGAATAACTAAACTTTGCTAATCAGCATAGTTCAAAAAATCTCACTCTAGTGTGTTTTTCTTTTTTTATATAAAAACAAAGAACAAACAAACTGTTGACGCGGCGTTTCGGTGCCAAAGACAATCTTGCACCTTCTTCAGGACTTGTTCATTACAACGATATCTAAAAGAGACATGTTACAATAAATTCCATTCGATCCTGTTTCAGTCTGACATTTGCACATTGAATGTTTTGCATTTTTATTAACTTTTCCCTACCATTTGGTAACCCCGCTAGACCTTATTAGGAATACTATACATCAATTCCCACGTACACTAAAAGCCTACACTTTAGCATTATTCATAGAAGACATGTCTAGTGACTTTTTCACTTATCACCAGGATGATTAGTCCTCAACTTGCTTGATAGGACACAATTGTAGTCGTCTGCACTTAATTTACAAAGACCTTATTGGGAGTATTTTACATCAATTCCCACTTGTGTTAAAATTCTACACTTTGGCATTACTCATAGAAAACATGCCTAGTAACTTTTTCACTTATCACCAGGATGATTAGCCCTTAACTTTCTTAATAGAACATAATTTTAGTGGACTGCATTTCATTTACAAAGAGAGGGGCAGTAGAAACTTCTATCCCCCTTTGGTCACAAAGTTCCACCCACAAGGACCACTGTGTTCTTACCCAGGTTTCTATTTCCTTCCTGGCACACCTTTCTCAGTCTTAGGAGCAAGTAGTCTCCAGTTGTATAGGCAGAAGATGTTCGTTGTTTACTCTTCCGTATACTAGGAGGAAAAATGGGAGCCCCATTTTTAGATTCCTTGAATTTAAAGTATATTTGCTTAAGCTTTTTCTTCCCCGGTTTTTAATTTTTTTAAATTAAATTTACCTTTGACATTTGATTCACTATGTTTCATTCAAAGTTGATTAATGGAAACTGTTTTCACTCATATATGGGAAAGAAATGTTTTATCGTACATTTTACAGATTTGAAGTAAGCTATCTCTACCAGTTTATCTTAAAGTTGGGCCTTACCAATCTTTCCTTATGTTGTCACAGGAAGTTTTGGGAGACGCCTCTGGGAGCTACCACTTGCTGCTCTTTAATCGTTCTTCTCTATAAATCAATTTTTACAATGTAGACTTCGAGATTTTTTATTATTCTAAGCCTAATATATGCTATTCATGTTCATTTTTTCGGGACAATCTCACCTCATTTATTGAGTAATGGTCTGCTGATGAGTTGATATGCTCTTTTTCTTTTGTTAAATATGAAATCAGGGACCACTGTTTTGGAGTATTATCAATTTACTGCCAACTGTGGAGAGATGTTAAACAATATACATATCACTAGTGGGGCAGTGTTCTATGCCTGTTGCCTCTTTCTCAAAGCCCAACTACCTAAATTTTCCTTACTTGTTTGTGGTAGCTTATCTGCACGGCGTCCTCCCTCTTCATGGATTTTCTGTGAGTGACTCCCTCTTTGAGATCACTGGTTTATATACCCCCTTAATTGGATGATTATTAACACCTGGCCTCATTCTTTGCACCATGAGCCTGAACCTCACCGTTCTTTGCGAACGCGGCGGCCATTTTGTAGTGGGTTTTTAACAATGTTGTTTTTAACTTGTATCTTATTATGTGAATGTTCTTTTTTATTTATCATCCACCTTTTCTTCTATCATAATAAACCTTTTAGAGTATTATTGTACTGACATTTACAATTTATTCGAGGAATTCGATAATATTGGTCATTTATACTAGTCGAACTTGGACCTCGGTGTACGTTGTAAATACGTCGGCCATTTTGTAATGAATATATAACATTGGTTTTTACTATGGGTTGGTCTACATTTCTACTTTATTTGTTGAGATATACTATTTATAAATTAATCCGATTATTCTATTTATTTGAGTTCTTCTCGGAATGATATTAACCCTGTTTCTATATTTTCTCGAAGGCTCACAAGTATTAGTGCTGAGTGGTAGTCGGACAAACTCCACTTTAGTCATATCTTTCCTACTATTTCCTCCCACTTATATTTTAGGGGTTTTTAACCTAACTTTCTATACTTCACTTATTTGGATTCCAGCAAAGGTTTCCACCCTGGCCTCAGGCTCACCCTTGGCCCCTGTCACAGGAAGGCGTCTGAAGCATGCTGGGCCACATCCACCTGCCCCAGCAGCAGCGATATGCAGTGATCCTAGGTGGTCCTGATGGTTGGTTTCACGTGGTTGCCACAGCTCCCTGGGGGCAAGGGACCATTGTCTCTTTTAATTAAGGAGCGTTCAGCATTCTGTAGCCGTTGGAATAGGGGAATAGGCTCTGGAGCGTCAGAGTCAAGCGGTTATGTTGGTCAACGGCTTAGCCACACCCCTGCAGCTTGTAATTTTAAGTGGGAGTCAGCGTCTGATGAAAAATTGGTTAAAATTGTGTTTCGAATGAGTTTACTTGGTGATTAAAGCAAATATCAAACAAGCTACCGGGAGTAGTTCAAGACATTTTGAAAACTGTAAAAGGTGACATGAAACGTAATAGCTCAGTAAACAAACACAAAAGAAATGCAGAGGGGAATGTAAAGGTTAAAGACAGCGGAGAAAGAAGCAACAGCAAGAGTATCTGAAGGAAAGAATCCTAGCGACAGAATGTGAAGTAGTGGTACTCACAGTTTTATTAAGCATAATTATGAAAAGTAAAATATGTAAAATGTCCATTGCAGTGGTTGTGTTTCTGATTCTCCTGAATTTGTCTTGAGTGTACATATGTAAACAGACATGTAAAACAAGGAGGATGATCAAACTTATTTAAATCCCAATGCTGATAGCTTTGTTAGAACCAAGATTATAATATCTCATTGAGTGAGCATTTCCCTCACAGCTGTTGGGAAGACTCTGAATGAGGTATGAAGGTACTGAATGACAATGTTAAATTAGAGGAAGGCACAGCAGGGCTGAATAATGTAATGTCTGCTCCCGCTGGTGTCAATTTCAAAATTGCCGTGCCCGCCTCCCAGGAAAATAGTGAAATGCAGCACCAGAAGCAAAAGGTGAAAAGGTGCAATCTAAGCACACAGATTTTGATTCACGCAACCCTAACCTAGTGATAAGACTGTACAGGCATTTGAAACATTCATGTGAAAAGAAATTCAAGAAGTCTCTGTAAATTAAATATACATTAGTTAGGGTCAGAAGCAAAGAAAAGACGCAAAGTTTTTTGTGCATGTTCAACATACAGTGCATGTACTAAACCCCCAAACACTAAAACTCAATGTCAGGCAAAGTAGATGGCAATAACGGAGAAAATATGAATTAAATGTGATTGCCAACAGCAGCTTAAAAAATGTCGGCACAAACCCGGCTTCTGGTAAAAGGTGAGATGTTAAAAGGATAAACCCTTAAAGGAGCAACATAAACACGGCAAAATTGTTTTAGTAGAGGCTAATAAAACAAATGATAATCCCGATAATGGGGCGACTGATAGGAGTAAAAGGATTATTGTGAATA
>NW_028250211.1:22500-40000 GCF_964263255.1 Lissotriton vulgaris
TCTATCTATCTATCTATCTATCTATCACTCACTCTATGTATCTATCTATCTATCTATCTATCTATCTATCTATCTCACTCACTCTATCTATCTATCTATCTATCTATCTATCTATCTATCTATCTATCTATCTATCTATCTATCTATCTATCTATCTCACTCACTCTATGTATCATCCTCACTCTATCTATCTATGTATCTATCTATCTCACTCACTCTATGTATCACCCTCACTCTATGTATCTATGTATCTATCTGTCTATCTATCTATCTATCTATCTATCTATCTATCTATCTATCTATCTATCTATCTATCTATCTATCACTCACTCTATGTATCTATCTATCTATCTCACTCACTCTATGTATCTGTGTATCTATCTATCTCACTCACTCTATGTATCACCCTCACTCTATGTATCTGTGTATCTATGTATCTATCTATCTATCTATCTATGTATCTATCTATCTATCTATCTATCTATCTATCTATCTATCTATCTATCTATCTATCTATATATATATATATTCAATGAAAAAACCATAGGTTATAGACCATATATAGTTAGGAATTCGCATTTACAAAACCTTATTTTACTCGCATAAAACCATTGAAATTCCATATATAGTTAGTTGCGCTAACTATATATCGCGCACCCGCAATCCACTGCTGATGATGTCACATATTACATCATTCATGACATGGTCAGTGACATCACTGATGACATCACTGATGACATCTCAAATGACATCACTGATGACATCACTGATGACATCTCATTTGACATTACTGATCACATCACTGATGATATCATTCATGTGATAATACGATGAACCTCTTCAGACTCTAATATAACCTTAGATACAATCAGTGTAAACAGACACTCACAGACTGTCACTCATCCATGGAGTTACTCACACACCTAGTCAGTCATGCAAAGAATCAATCACACCTCCATTTCCTCAACTATACAGTTATACAAACTTTACTTATTCAAACATATACTAACACATATTTACTCTCTTATACAATCCCTGATACAAGTTCACAATGATCCATACAGCCACTCACACATTCACTGGCTCTTATGCACAGTTATTTATATATGTCAACTCTCACATGTACTGTGTTTTACATATGTACTTACTTTGACATGTAGCACTGAGATATCCATTCACTCACCAATACACTCATGCACACAGTCAACCGCCCATACAGCTGTTACCACATGCACTTTTGAAACCATACCTCTAGTGAATCAACTGCTCACACATCTATGCACAGAGTCATACACCTCCCAGCCACCCACACACACACTCAGTCTCCCATACAAATACTAAGGTAACCAATCAATAACCCATATAGTTACTCATATAGCTACTTATCAACACATGCAACAGTTTACAGAACAACAGACATAATGATGCACAAATTAAGACAGTTTAGTCACTAACCCATGCACTCAGTGAGACACATTTAATCACTCACTCATACAGTCAGTCATGCACCTACTAAATCCTTCATCCAGACACTTATACATCCACTCATTCTTCAATATGTAAGACATATTTTAACTTCACAGAAACATACAGTCACTGGATGTTGTCATCAGTGATGTCATTTGAGATGTCATCAGTGATGTCATCAGTGATGTCACTGACCATGTCATGAATGATGTAATATGTGACATCATCAGCAGTGGATTGCGGGTGCGCGATATATAGTTAGCGCAACTAACTATATATGGAATTTCAATGGTTTTATGCGAGTAAAATAAGGTTTTGTAAATGCGAATTCCTAACTATATATGGTCTATAACCTATGGTTTTTTCATTGAATTTCAATGGTTTTTTAAATGCAAATTTCTAACTATATATGGTCTATAACCTATGGTTTTTTCAGTGAATTTCATTGGTTTTTTAAAAGCTAACATC
This sequence comes from Lissotriton vulgaris, assembly GCF_964263255.1. Classification (NCBI taxonomy): domain Eukaryota; kingdom Metazoa; phylum Chordata; class Amphibia; order Caudata; family Salamandridae; genus Lissotriton; species Lissotriton vulgaris. The sequence goes on from NW_028250211.1 coordinate 24,436, forward strand.
TGTAGCTGTAAAATGTATTATTCTTTAAATCCCAAAATATATTTAGATGTTTATTGATAATTTTTTTTTTAATATTTTTTTTCTTCGCTTCTAGTTCGCGAACCGGGAAGCTTTCCGTTAGCTCATCTTGATGCCGCGATCTAGTCCGCGAACCGGTCAACGTTACGTTAGCGGAACAGTGACGCGCCGCGGAAGCGCGACGTATCACGTTATCGCGTAATGCGTCTAATGACGCGCCGCGTTAGCGCTCCCGGAAGTGCTCCGGACCGCGAACCGGAAGCGATCTGGGACGCGGCGCGCGCCGCGTAACGTAAGCGGAACAGGTCATGTGACTTGTTTATCAAACTTCTCATTGGTTCATTTCACTTTTGGTTTCCAAATGATGTATGACTAGGTCATGTGACCTAAAAATAACACTTTTCATTGGCTCAGAACTTTTGTTTTCCCCAAATCAAGTAAACCCCTCCTTATTTCCTCACTCTGACTTTCATCTTGGTGAGAGAAAGACCATTTATCTGAAGATCCACAATGGCTTCCATTGTTGCTGCAGCTGGTGCACCCCCACCACCACCTCCACCTCCCCATAAGAAGAGAGGACCACCCAGTCAAATTATGACTAACAGAGAGGAGGAAGATGAGGAAGAAGAAGAAGAGGAGAGAGAGGGACAACAATTTGTTGATGAGTTGCCCCGGGTTTCTAAACGAAAAACCAGTTTCATCTGGCAGTTTTTCACCATCCCTCCTGGAACCAAGAAAGTGAATGCAAAATATGCCACCTGCCTCATCTGTGACTACAGATTGTCGAGAGGCACAGAAAAGAAGTACAGTATGGGGAACTATACAATGCACCGTCACATGAGCAGGTGGCATCCCTTGAACTACAGCCGGGCTGAGTTGAGGGATCTTGAAGACAATCCGACGGCAACTCCTGTGGCAAGATCTACATCCACATTGTCTTTGACGGGAAGAGAGGCACAAGAGACTGTGCCAAACATCCAACCTAACTTCCAGCACATGAAGTTGTCTTGTATTTACTGTGGTGCTATGCTGTCATATGGCAACATGAGTGTCAACCTCATGAACATTGCATATGAAAATCATAAGTGCCCTAATGCACCCAAAAAGTAATTTTCTTTTTTTTTGCTCCAGTTGAGCCGTTTTGAAAGCCTGTTTTTTGTTGTCTCCCCTCCTTAAAAAACACAAAAAAAACATAAAACAGTTCTAAAAATACAAAAAAATCAAAAAATGTTCAAAAAATTACAAAAAAAACATAAAACAACAAAAACAAAAAAAAACAGTTCTTTTCAGAACTACCTCCCCTTTCAAACAAAATTGCTAGAATGTTTATCACTCTGGCAAGCTCTATTTCTTTGGTTCGCTTCAAGTTCGCTGACCGGTTCGCGAACTTTAAGCGAACTAAAAAAAATATTTTTTTAAAAAAAAAGAAGAGTTAGTATAAGGGAAGTAAACAGAGAATAATGTAAAAAGAAAGACAGCTAGAGAGAGTAAATGAGAGATACTGTCAATGACATCATCAGCAGTGCATTGCGGGTAAAAAGAGTGGAAAACATTTACCTTATAATTCTTGTTACCTTTTTTAAATATTTTTTCATACTTTCAATCTGTAAAACAAAGAACAAACATTTCAAAAAATATTAAAACATGTATTTAAAAATTAGAAAAGACAAGGGAAAAGGTTCAAAAACAAACAGTTTTTCAACAACTTTGACATTTACAGAAGTCTCTGCTTCTCTACGTTCCCTACACAATCCTAAAGATATATATTCGAAAGAAACTGTATCTTGATATTGCTGAACTGAGGCCTATTTTGAAACATGATGTTTTTCTTGCACTGCTAATGTCTCACAATAGTGATGCAATAGCAGCGCAAAAAAGATGTAAAGTCATAATAAAATTGTGTCTAACATTGTAAATGATTGTTTTAGGATGCAAATAAGATGTGTGCTTTCAAGAGCTTTCTTTGAGGTGAGGCCTCTTTTTTTTATAAAAAAAAAACACTACCCAGAAGTACAGCACTCTAAGCATTAAAATTGATATTTACAGAACTCACCTTACCCATATGTACCACACATTTCTAAATGTATATCATAAGGACAAAAAGCATAACATTAATTATACATGTTAAATGGTTTATTTTTGCTGTTCTCAGAATGTATCAAATTTCACTTAAATCAGTGACTTGAAGGTATTCATCATGTAACAGCGGGGAAAAAAAAACACAATCAAAATGACTGTGTTTAAAAAACCCATACAACCTAAGAAATCTGATTTCAAAACTTCTTAAAATTAACTTACTTTCAATGACGTCGAAGGATCTCCTATAAACAGCATCCACTCTGTTGTGCTTTAAATATTTTCAGCCCGCCACTTTCTGAAAGAAAACCTCCATCGATACGTGAAATATGTTACATAGAAAAAAAACTTCTCTCATTATATCACATGTTTCCACTAGGCCAAATCATGTTGCCGCGATTCGCAAATCTTGTAATTCTTCCAATCAAATCCCGACATTTTCTATTTTCGCAACTTTCAAAAATAAAATATTTGAGATTATTTTCACAATCCTGGACTACTAATATCTTACTCTTCTTTGTCAGTCATGTTCTCCTTTTCCTATGACACTGATACTGCTTACTATGAAGCAGACTTACTTGCATTAGGTTTATATAGTTGAATTTTTAATCGAGACAGCATTGCAGACTTACATTCCCTCTACTTAAAATTTTGGTTTTAAAAACACCAGGTAAGAATTTTTAAGGTCAAACGGCAATTTTTTTTTGAACGTTACAACAGAATCATTACAGAATGACCAGCCGTTTCCAGACTTTAAGTAAGCTGTATAATGTCCTGATGTTGTTGATGGACCATCGTGATAGATAATTGCTACAGTAACAAAAGTCCTCCCTGATATTGACAGCTGAGAAGCCACAAAATTTTTTATTAAAGTTGACAATTTTGTTCCATCAGGCCTACATCGTTGCATCATTAAAATGACATACTGGCCATATCTACGTATAAATAATGTTGACATCATATCACATTTACATTGGCTACACTCCATGTTGTGATCCGCTGCATTTACTAGCTTATTAAAGGAGACTGATTTACTGTCTGGCAAAGTTAAATATATAAATCTTTCTGAGTCTACACTAGTAGTACTTGATACCATACAGTTCTCGCAGTCATGCTGCCATTGATAAGAAAGCCCAAACAGGTGATCTACATCTACACCCTCAACTTGCAATATATCAAGCATATACATTAAAAACTCCTGACAATCTTGCTGATTATTTTCAGAGAAGTCTGTTTGACCTGAACATTCATCTAACAGATAACGAACTTCAGACACACTTTCTACTTTTGTTCGATCACTGCTACATTTCTCGAAAACAGAATTCAACAAACAGCATAAAATTTGTTCAGAATTCAACAGAATCTGTTCTTTTAAACTCTCTAGTGAAAAGAGAACATTAACCACTACATTTGCATAGCAGTTGACACCAGAACTGTTTTCAAATTGAAAACCGACAACATCTTCAACAGAATCCACTTTCTTTCTGCTAACAATTTTCGGTTCATTGACTTTTAGTCTTTTTGCAACAACCTCCCTACTATTACTGCTATTTCTACGTTTGCGGCCTACCACACGTTTCTCAAACAAAGGATATTGAGGCAAATGTGGCGCATACTCTCTTCTTAACCTATTGTATTCCTTAACACAATCTAGATCCGCACAAATGTTTGTGACATCACAGTCAATCAAGTACAATCCCGATAAAGTTCTAACTCGTGACAATGCCACATATGCCATACCCTCCTTGAACACAGAACTGCCAATATTCACCAATGCACAGTCTACACTTAAACCTTGCGATTTATGGATTGTCACCGCATATGCCAAGCAAACAGGAAACTGTTTACGGCGAACATATAAATCTTTAACAAGCAAAAACCTAGCAGAACAACGACCAATTTGCTGTACTTCCTCAATGCCATCAAATTTAATTTTTAAAAATTCTATTCCATCTCTATTTCTGTATTTCTCAAAATCAACAACATTACCCATTGATCCATTTACCAGACCTCTTTCTACATGTAAATTCCTTCTCAAAATAATTCGGCAATTTAAACACACATTCAAAGTCTTTTCAAAACCCGCTGTTTTAGATATAGTCTTCTCTAATGAATCCAATTTTGATTTCAAATTGTCTGACAAAATAATTGTTGATCCCATATGCTCTAATTTGTCGATAGCTTCAAGTTTCACAATCTCTTGCTTTTCTAAATTCAACATTTTGTTGTTGAAGATGGCACATTCTGCAAGAGTTGGCATGAGACATATCCCGGATTTCTTCTCAGTAATTTTCTGAAAAATATTCTCAGGCACAATATCTTGTTTGGGATACAAATTTGACAGTAACCGTGCATTTAAAGCTTCTTTCCCATGCTCGGTCACTTTTCCAATTCTAATATCTTGTAGAATATTCTTGTAATCTTCATCCTTTGCCTGACGCATATTTTGATGCAGTTCTGCATAATTGAAGTTTAACCATATATTGACGTTGCCAATGCTCCCTAGGCACTTCCTGGTATCTTCATGCGTGAGTATTTTGAACACAGGTTGACCTTTTACTGGTGTCAGCTGTAGAAGATCTCCGAAAACAATAATGTGTTTCCCACCAAATAAGACATCATATTCAGTTTTAAGTACTTCTTGCATTCTCAAATGCACAAAGGCAAGCATGACATTGGAAACCATGCTTACTTCGTCAATGATAAGTAGTTTCATTTTCCTCAAAACTCTTGAAACTTCACAGCAAGCATCTCCAGATAACTTGTTGTATTGTAATTTGTTGTCATGCTCCACCGGCAGCATCAATAGACGATGCAAAGTAATACCTTTAATATTATGTGCTGCCAGTCCAGTAGGAGCGGTGACAACACAAGACAGCGATGACTCAGTCCTTTCCTGCAAATAACAAGAGATTGCTTTAATGAGGAAACTTTTTCCAGTTCCCGCTTCTCCACTCACGTACAGTCGGACCAGGCTTCAACGACGTACACGAGCACTCTTTCTTCTCATGACTTAATCCGTGCTCAATTTCCTTGGTAACTTCATCATATATTTTCCTCTGCTCAACGTTGAGTTGTTTTTCCAAGTCTTGTAAGTTAACTGAATCCTCCTGAGCATGTGCCATGGCTCTTTCTACTTCATTCATAGCAGTGGCAGCTTCATTTTCGATAATAGGTCCTCCAAGTGGATCTTGACTCAATGAAACAGAACTCTGACTGTCCTGAGAACTGTCTCTGGCAATCTCGGCTGCAATCGTTGCTTCCTGCTCAATTTCCAAAGTTAGCATTTCTTGATATTTAGAAAAAGCAGGACATTCTATGGACTCCTTGGCTGCATTGAAAGAGTCTTCGTAACAGAGGAAATCTCCAAGCAGTTCCTCTTCTGCACGCCAAGGCTTGAAAAGTTGCAAAAGTGCTAAATAGAAAAACTCCTTTTTTTCTGGAGATTCGCCACTTAATTTTCGATGGTTTACTAATTGGCATTTTCTTTGCTTGACCAGGCATCCCTCACTTCCAATTACAGCATACACTCCTTTCTCAATATCTTCTTTGATGTTCCTCTTGAATATATAATTTTGGAGAACCTCATATAGACAAATATTCTCAAGGTGACTGCTTCGATTTGGATAATATGTATCCAACATGTTGGTCTTCAAAATGTCGGTACTGTTTGGTTCCTTTTCTGCCAAATACTCAATTTCCCGAACAGGTTTTAGAACTCGATTTCGCGTTGCAGCAAGACCAAGACTCGCCCAAACGAGACTCCTGGATTTGGCATAGAGACTTGCTGAAGACAATCGATCAGAACATTCGTAAGCTCCGATTTCTCGATGCGACAACATCTTCAGACTGAAACTGTACAACTTCTTGCTGAGGCTCTTTCATGGGAAATGTCCTCCCACATATCCTTCAGTTCGGTCTTTTCTTTTTTGGTGATGTAAGATGTCACATACCGAGCCACAGCCATACAGTTGTCAGCCACAAACTGTATATCCATGTTGGCATTCCACATGGACAAAATCACTGGGTTGTAGTCATTGATGTACTTGGACTCTTCGTTCCTTTTCAAATTGTATGTATTCTTGGGTGATTTCCTCGTCACATTATGTCGCAGCGAAGACATCAAACTGTTCACTCTTCCTTTAGAAATCACCGGTCGTGGAAAGTTGAAACGACATTTGGTGTAGAACTTGTCCTTGTTTCTGAATTTACGACGACAGTACTTTCCACAACGATGGCTTTGGAAACGTAGAACTTGTTCTCTTAGACTTTTCTTCTCCGTTGCGTTTGGAACAGCACACGTAGAATACTGTTCGATGAAATTCATCACTAAGTCATCCGGATCTGTTCCAAATTTAGGTGCATCCTTGATCCACAGCAACATATGTATATGAGGGGCACCTCTTGCTTGGTACTCCTTTCTCCAGAAGAAATCCAACACCTCTCCAAGAGGTGGATTCTTTTTATTTGTGATGAAAGACATCATAGCTTCAAATCTATGATTGAAGTACCTGCATACATTCACAGGATCCAAAGAACACAGTTCTCCAGGTGTCTTGAATTCAATGTTTTCAATATTTCCATTTGCCTCTCGTAGAAATTCAAGTAAGTCATCCCAGCCATACTCGGCACAGCTCAGAGTGAGGAACCATGTCGGAGTTCCTAAGTTCCTCAGCATACATTTTAAGTCACCATGACGACGGTACCAGTACTCATTAGTACCACGCTGACACGCCATGAGATTAATTAAGTGAGAATCCAAAATACTGTCTTGGACATTGACTTTATGCATAAAGTCACTTGCCGAGATGTTTCGCATCTGTATACCACTTTTTAAGATGTGGTTCACTGCATATGACAGTCCAGACAGATCGCTTTCAAACAGGAGATGAAACAAATAGGGAATGCATTGCCGAAACCTAGGATCTTCTGCATACAATCGTAAAGTCCGGTATTCAGACGCAGGAATTTCACGAGGTCGCTCATCATATCTTCCTCCTTGACCTGTGGGAAATAGCTGTGGGAAACACCGAGCTTCCAAACTTTCCTCCCAAACACTAATGGGACTCCCTTTGGCTTGTTTCATTTGAAACAACTCAATAGCATTCCCCATCACTTCCTTGGAATGCAAAGGATGAACACTATAATGTTCATATATTTCTTCACTTTTAGAGGCCTCTACTTTCTCAATTTGGCCAGCACACAAATCGCTATCCTCTTCATCACTTACTTCCTCTTCTGCAACATATACATTCTTATAGTACTTATTATTTTTCTTCAAATACACTGTTGCCTTTTTGACTTTCCTAACATCCACTAAATCTTGCCATATTTTCTTATTCTTTGTCGGAACCCCATTAACCAAGATAACCAGAGGTTCCTCTTCCACTTTTTCTATTCCAATTGTGTTAATGTTTTTGTTCAAATCTAGAGGCAAATAAACAACTCTTCCCTTTAATCCTCTCTGTAAATCTGCTGGAGGCAATTTCCCTGTCTTTGGCTCCATTCTTACAATAGCCTGAAAGGGATGGATACTTTGAATCAAAATAGATTCATAAGTATTTAAATCCTTCAATTCAGAAGGAATCTCAACCAATTCCAGATTATTATGAACTGCCCTAGCAGGCATCTGGTTTGGTTTAATTTATTACAACAATAAGTACACACACGTTGATCCGATCCCAAATCAAAATAATTTTCTACCATCAAGTATGTGGCTAAATCCTTCCATTCACTATTATTTTCCCTTTCACTTTTTGCATATAAATCCACTACCTTAGTCTGATTCTTATAATAAGTGCGTCGACAACATACACAAGTGAAATTAGGCCTCTCACTTGATTTCATCTGAAACGTGGCAATTTCCTTCTGAAAATTATCTGTACTGGAAACCTGTACATTATCTTCCACATTACCCTCTACTTCAGGGTCAATTTGAACATTCTCATCTTTACTACCAAAGTAACAAAACTCAATTTCTTCACAAAGATTCTTCACATCTATTTCAGAACCATGCAAAAGAGCAGCACATAACTGTTTAAGCATAATTGCTGGACTCTTAGCATAATACAACATTCTCACTAATTTTCTCACTTTATTATGATGCACTGCTAGCATCCTGAAATGATGAAAAACACTCTGGCATACTCTCCTGGAAAGACAAGCCAGTGAATGACCACGCAAACCTGTCATTTGTCTCACTCTGCAAGGATCTAAATCTTGCAACAACTTCATTTTCTGCTTCAAACTTTTCTTATTAAATGTCCGTATAAAATCACATAGCAAATTGATGGAAACCTGTCGCACACTGCAAATAGAACTACACTTCCAAATGTACACAGGACCCTTAGGACGTCTTCCTAAAACCTCATCACTTAGCGCCTCTTCTGTCTCTGTTGTCACAAGTTGTTCTTTTTCAACTGGACAACCATCCTTCACTTCATAAGCTCGACCACTGATGTCAACTGCATGCACCAAATCATTATCCTGAAAATAAGTCTCCTCATTAAAAAATGCCTCAGAACTTGAACTATGCATCCATTCTCCAGAAAAAACTTCACAAAAGTTAGTACGATTTACTACTCTCTTCCATCTACTTTTTGTTTTGAAATCAGAAATTACCTTGCTTAGTTTCCTAATTCTATTGATTACCAAAATAAACAACTTTCGCTTGATTTCAAAAGCATGATCAATAATTTTCTCTACATTTTTCTTCTTCCTATAAAATGCCGCTTTCTGTTGGCCTTTCTTTTTAATATTTTTCAATAAATTAACTAATATCCTATTACGGAACATTCGTTGTCGAATGTCCCTAAACTGTTGTTTCCTTCTACTATCATGCACAGAGTTATCTCTTCCTCTACCAGTAACATTTGTGATGGGTCTCTCCTTTCCATTTAAATTACTTCTCTTTTTGTTAAGAGACACATTTTTTTGAGCAAAATTTTTTTTACTACAAATATTTCTTAAGAATGATTTCGTGCTCTTACCCGGACCTTTCTTGGTGTTTTGACAAGTATTTGGGGAAGAGGACTGCTGCAATAAAACATCATCCTGCTGTCTTTGACGTTTTCTAGCCTTTCGTATTCGACTTCTGGAAGGCATTTTCCAAACTATGAAAGAATCTGCAGTTGAATCTGTGAAAAAATATAATATAAAATGTTATTAACCACTATTACCAAACAGTAAATAAATAACAGTCATCTAAAACTTAATGCTGTACTAATTATTTAACATAGCAAATATTTTCCACCAGCACTGCATCACAAAAATGACACTCAATGGTACAAAACAGGCATACAACACTCATAAATCACTCCCTAATATTTTAAATCATTAATTCAGGATGACGATAAGATGTAGCCTATCTAAAGGTTTGTTTAGGCCCAGATCTTTGGACTGGGGTGAATGTGTGTCATTGATCCACATTCAGTCCATCACCTGTTTTGTTTATTTGAGGTGAGGCCAACACATGGTTGCAGATAAGATTTTCACTGAAAAAAAACCAAGGTAAAAAAACATGTGAAGGCCTACCAATGAAGTAAATCATTAAATGAAAACCAATACATTTCTGGAAATATGCACTACTAGTGCTTCATAAGATGTTTTGGATCATATTTATAAGTTATTTGAGTATCTAGTATGCTATTTTACATTCTTCATGGTGCAAATTTATTGTAAATACGCTCCCACCTGCGGTTGGCAAATTTAGATTTTGATTATGGGAGTTAGATAGGCATGTTAATAATTTCCCAAAAATGGTATATAACCCCAAACAACCTTTGAAGCAAATGCTCTTAGCCATGTTATCCACCTCCCATTGGATAACATGGCTAAGAAGTGCTTGCAAATGTGATAAAAAAAGGCCTGCAATGCATGAATAACGCAGAAAAATCAGCGATATTCATGCATTTTCCAACAAATGCTCTTAGCCATGTTATCCACTTCCTATTAAATAACATGGCTAAGAACTGCTCAGGGCACCATGAGGAACGCTTTCCATTTAAAAAGGGAAAAATAACATCAAAGACACTAAAATGCCTTCTAAATATGAACCCAAACAACCTATGAAGCAATGTGAAAAAAAACTGCCGCAATGCATGAATATAGCAGAAAAATCAGCGATATTCATGCATTTTCCAGCAAATGCTCTTAGCCATGTTATCCACTTCCAATTAAATAACATGGCTAAGAACTGCTCAGGGCCCCATGAGGAACGCTTTCCATTTAAAAAGGGAAAAATAACATCAAAGACACTAAAATACCTTCTAAATATGAACCCAAACAACCTATGAAGCAATGTGAAAAAAACGGCCACAATGCATGAATATAGCAGAAAAATCAGCGATATTCATGCATTTTCCAGCAAATGCTCTTAGCCATGTGATCCACTTCCTATTAAATAACATGGCTAAGAACTGCTCAGGGCCCCATGAGGAACGCTTTCCATTTAAAAAGGGAAAAATAACATCAAAGACACTAAAATGCCTTCTAAATATGAACCCAAACAACCTATGAAGCAATGTGAAAAAAAACGGCCACAATGCATGAATATAGCAGAAAAATCAGCGATATTCATGCATTTCCCAGCAAATGCTCTTAGCCATGTTATCCACTTCCTATTAAATAACATGGCTAAGAACTGCTCAGGGCCCCATGAGGAACGCTTTCCATTTAAAAAGGGAAAAATAACTTCAAAGACACTAAAATGCCTTCTAAATATGACCCCAAACAACCTATGAAGCTCTAACAGTACATATCCTGAAATTTAATTCATTTCAAAATTCGTTTTTAAACACAGCATATAAATCAATTGTATACCTGCATTCATGAAGAAATGACTAAAAATGTCCTTGAGACACATGAAAGTGTTTTCTGGAATGCCCTAGCACCATTTTTGGGACACTATTAACATGGCTAGGTAACTCCCATAATCAAAATCTAAATTTGCCAAGCACAAGTGGGAGCGTATTTACAAGACACTTGTCCCATGAGGAACACTTTACATTTTAAAAGGCGAACACAACATCTTAGACACTCAAATACCTTATAAATATGGCCCAAAACAACCTATGAAGCTCTAGCAGTACATATCTAGAAATGTAATTGATTTCTTAAATCGTTTTTAAAAGCAACATATCTGTTTCAGCTTACATAACAGACCATGAAATGGCCTCCATGTATTACAATATCTTGTGTAACTGCATGCCAGAATGTTACACCAAATATGCAATTATAATTTCTCTTTGAAACTAATTCTATTAGTATATCACTAGAGACAAAACCACATTTTAAAAACACAGCTTTCTTCATCATTTTCTCCTTAAATCATACTATTCTCTATCTAAATTAAATAAATCTTTTCTCACCTTAGCAAATATTTTTTGAGTTTTGAAAACAGTCTCAGAAATACACCAAATTGTCTTCAGCAGAAGAAAAAGGATGCACTCCAAAGGCTGCAGCTATTGAAAGCACAGAAATACAGATATTCTTTTCACATATCTCTCATATTAGCCAATCATACCTCTTCCCTCACTTTTTTCAAATCAAAACCCTTCCCCCCTCTGCCCTGTCTGCCTTGTTTCCATAGCAACCACCTCCTGGAAGACCTCTCATGTTTGCAAATTCACACAACAATGTTTCAATTGAACTCTGAACTCTCAGTGCACCTGCGTATCCAGTGCAATCTTTCATTAAATGTTTCTTCCTTGACCATTCAAATTACATCTTTCAAAGAACACATCCATGCACCCTAACTTTCTGTTTTCAGAAATGGAAATGCACCAATCACTGCTAATGAATCATTAGCATTGTAAATCCACAGTTTTTTTTCTTTAGAAACTCCTACTGTTTCAACTGCCCTTTCATTACCACACTTCATCTGACTGCAGAACAACCTTCTTCCACCATGTTTAACGTCTGGATTGTTGGACATAGTTACATCCACTGGGCTCAAAGGTATGCTGAGAGCAGAAATTTACACAACCTCAATTTACAAGATGTGGAAATTAAGTGGTTGGGCCAAAGAGGATTAAAATGTCACCAATTGATACCATTGGTGAAAACCTTTATGCATTTGCCAAAACCTGACCTGTTAATAGTGCACTGTGGAGGTAATGATTTGGGCACTTTGACAGGGGTAGGTCTGGAAATGCTTTTAAAGGACACCTTGGAGCAATTAATGGCACTTTTTCCTCAAACTGCCTTGGTATATTCCAATATATGCCAAAGACAGAAATGGAGGTGGTCCAACCAATTTTGTCCACAAATTGAGAAAGCGAGGAAGCATGTAAACAAATCTGTTTCAGCTTACATGAGAGACCATGGAATGGGCTCTCTGTACAACAATAACTTGCGTTACTACATGCAAGATATCTACAGAGGAGATGGAGTTCACTTCTCAGATGAGGGCAACAGAATTTTCATTCTGAATTTAAGACTGTGCATTGGTACCTACTTATAAGTACCTAAATGTACCATAAACCCAAAAGCTCTTCTCAGAGCTACCCTACATCTGATCACTCACAATTATTATTTTTCTCTAACTTTTTTCACTAATTTTCCACAAAATTCGCTCCCCGGAGCGCTACCCGGTTCGCTAACCGAAAGCTAACCTCGCGGAATTTTTTTAAAAAAAAAATTTTTTCCGCACATATAAGCCTCCTCAGCCACGCTCAGAAAACCTAGGGGGTCAAGATAAGTCTACCATGACCCCTTCTACCCATTCTAAACATTATTTGCCCTCCATCTTGTATCTTAATGCGAACGAAACACAAAATGGTGGACTCCCGTGACGCTTAAGGTTCGCTAACCGGGCAGCTTCCCGGAAAGCGGTCCTAAAAAAAGGCGGGAAAGTAATTTACAGAATAACGACTAGAAACACTCTCACCAAATATAGATTAGCTCATACTACATAACAATCCCTTCCATTCTCACAAATTTCATTGAAATTCCATTTAGCCATTTAGCCTGTAGACCTCTCCAAGTACCGTGAGGTAAATTACTTCACAAAACACATCTGAATTGTTGGAATTGACAACCAATGAAAATGTTACTTTCATTTTCTACTTTTATTACCTGACATTTGATTGGTTATATACCTGTATATATATAAAGGGAGAGAAGGAAACACAGCCATTTTGACTACTACTTCTTGTTGTACCTCCTATTTCAAAAGCTTCAAAAAACTTCAACTTCTTTGTGAAGGTAAGTTATAATTTAATATATTGTGCACTATGACTTAATATAGTAGACTTTTTCTGCTACATATACACTATCCCTCTGTAGTAGTAGTGTCTTGGTTAAATCACATACACTTTTTTTTAGTCCTATTTCCACTCTCATACTATACACTGCCAAAAGATAAATTCACTGATAAAAACTGCCTATCTAAAATTAATCCCAACAGTGCCCTATCTCTACTAATATATATTTTTTTAATCCAAATTTCAGGCAAAATGGAAGGCGAGCAGCAAGTTTCATTTTCGATTGAACTGAAGGAGAGCAGCCAAGACAAACTTGATGACTTTATGGATGACAGTAGAGACCACGAACTTCTACAATGTGTTGAAGCAGTAGACAACTTGCTTCAAAATGAAAAACAATTACACCCTATAATAAATTATGACATTTCTGACAATGAAATGTTAGAAAATTTAATAAAGTATGAAACACAATCATAATAAAAAAAATAAATAAATAAAGAAAACAAAAAAAAACAAGAAAAACAACAAACAATTAACATACAGTATTAGAAAAGTCTTTCATTCTTTTATCCATAAAGTTCGCTGCCCAGAAAGCTATCCGGTTCGCGAACTTGGCGCTTACCACGCAAAAAAAAATTTTTTTTTTTGGACCCTCCTAGGCCCTTTTAAAACCTCCACATAAAACCTAGGGGGTCAACGAGGATCTACTATGCCCCCTTATGGTAATTTCCCCCTTTGTTTTGGCCTCCTCTTGTCTCTCGATCCTACCGAGAGACAAGATGGCGGCCGCTCCGGACTGTTTAGAATGTTGACAGACACCGGAGGGCCAATCAGCTTCTCATCGCAAAGTTCCGTTACGCGAAAGGTTCGCTAACCGGATAGCTGCCCGGAGCGCTGTTACAGATATATATCTTGATTTAAACGTTAATTTCTCAAAATCCACTGAAGCACATATATTGAGACCTAGCAAAGGCACATCGGGCTAACAGTCCCTACAATTTTGCCAAGTTTCGTGAAAATCCATTCAGCCGTTCGGGCTAAAAGTGAGTCCAACCGCCCTATGGAAATTAACATGGGAAAAAGGCGTTTTGGGACCCCCCTTTTTTCTCGGCCCCCCCTCCACAAAACCCCCCCAAATTTTCAAGGTCTGCTCAGAAACAAAATGTGCCATTTTCCTGAAAATTTCAGCCAATTCCGTCCACGAACGCAAAAGTTATTAGGCATAGAATTTTCAGAAATCCCATAGGGAAAAAATCCTAACTATATATACCTACTGGCGACCGCCAGTAGGTAATATATATATATATATATATATATCCATCTACCTATCTATCTATCTCACTCACTCTATGTATCACCCTCACTCTATCTATCTATCTATCTATCTATCTATCTATCTATCTATCTATCTATCTATCTATCTATCTATCTATCTATCTATCTATCTATCTATCTATCTATCTATCTATATATCTATCTATCTATCTATCTATCTATCTATCTATCTATCTATCTATCTATCTATCTATCTATCTATCTATCTCACTCACTCTATGTATCACCCTCACTCTATCTATCTATCTATCTATCTATCTATCTATCTATCTATCTATCTCACTCACTCTATGTATCACCCTCACTCTATGTATCTGTGTATCTATCTATCTATCTATCTATCTATCTATCTATCTATCTATCTATCTATCTATCTATCTATCTATCTATCTATCTATCTATATATCTATCTATCTATCTATCTATCTATCTATCTATCTATCTATCTATCTATCTATCTATCTATCTATCTATCTCACTCACTCTATGTATCACCCTCACTCTATCTATCTATCTATCTATCTATCTATCTATCTATCTATCTCACTCACTCTATGTATCACCCTCACTCTATGTATCTGTGTATCTATGTATCTATCTATCTATCTATCTATGTATCTATCTATCTATCTATCTATCTATCTATCTATCTATCTATCTATCTATCTATCTATCTATCTATCTATCTATCTATCTATCTATCTATCTATCTATCTATCTATCTATCTATCTCACTCTATGTATCACCCTCACTCTATCTATCTATCTATCTATCTATCTATCTATCTATCTATCTATCTATCTATCTATCTATCTATCTATCTATCTATCTATCTATCTATCTATCTATCTATCTATCTATCTATCTATCTATCTATCTATATATCTATCTATCTATCTATCTATCTATCTCACTCACTCTATGTATCACC
>NW_028250211.1:55000-71874 GCF_964263255.1 Lissotriton vulgaris
CTATCTATCTATCTATCTCACTCACTCTATGTATCACCCTCACTCTATCTATCTATCTATCTATCTATCTATCTATCTATCTCACTCACTCTATGTATCACCCTCACTCTATGTATCTGTGTATCTATCTATCTATCTATCTATCTATCTATCTATCTATCTATCTATCTATCTATCTATCTATCTATCTATCTATCTATCTATCTATCTATCTATCTATATATCTATCTATCTATCTATCTATCTATCTATCTATCTATCTATCTATCTATCTATCTATCTATCTATCTATCTATCTATCTCACTCACTCTATGTATCACCCTCACTCTATCTATCTATCTATCTATCTATCTATCTATCTATCTATCTATCTCACTCACTCTATGTATCACCCTCACTCTATGTATCTGTGTATCTATGTATCTATCTATCTATCTATCTATGTATCTATCTATCTATCTATCTATCTATCTATCTATCTATCTATCTATCTATCTATCTATCTATCTATCTATCTATCTATCTATCTATCTATCTATCTATCTATCTATCTATCTATCTATCTCACTCTATGTATCACCCTCACTCTATCTATCTATCTATCTATCTATCTATCTATCTATCTATCTATCTATCTATCTATCTATCTATCTATCTATCTATCTATCTATCTATCTATCTATCTATATATCTATCTATCTATCTATCTATCTATCTCACTCACTCTATGTATCACCCTCACTCTATCTATCTATCTATCTATATATCTATCTATCTATCTATCTATCTATCTATCTATCTATCTATCTATCTATCTATCTATCTATCTATCTATCTATCTATCTATCTATCTATCTATCTATCTATCTATCTATCTATCTATCTATCTATCTATCTATCTATCTATCTATCTATCTATCTATCTCACTCACTCTATGTATCATCCTCACTCTATCTATCTATGTATCTATCTATCTCACTCACTCTATGTATCACCCTCACTCTATGTATCTATGTATCTATCTATCTGTCTATCTATCTATCTATCTATCTATCTATCTATCTATCTATCTATCTATCTATCTATCTATCACTCACTCTATGTATCTATCTATCTATCTCACTCACTCTATGTATCTGTGTATCTATCTATCTCACTCACTCTATGTATCACCCTCACTCTATGTATCTGTGTATCTATGTATCTATCTATCTATCTATCTATCTATGTATCTATCTATCTATCTATCTATCTATCTATCTATCTATCTATCTATCTATCACTCACTCTATGTATCTATCTATCTATCTCACTCACTCTATGTATCATCCTTACTCTATCTATCTATGTATCTATCTATCTCACTCACTCTATGTATCACCCTCACTCTATGTATCTGTGTATCTATGTATCGATCTATCTATCTATCTATGTATCTATCTATCTATCTATCTATCTATCTATCTATCTATCTATCTATCTATCTATCTATCTATCTATCTATCTATCTATCTATCTATCTATCTATCTCACTCTATGTATCACCCTCACTCTATCTATCTATCTATCTATCTATCTATCTATCTATCTATCTATCTATCTATCTATCTATCTATCTATCTATCTATCTATCTATCTATCTATCTATCTATCTATCTATCTATCTATCTATCTATCTATCTATCTATCTATCTATCTATCTATCTATCTATCTATCTATCTATTTATCTATCTATCTATCTATCTATCTATCTATCTACCTATCTATCTATCTCACTCACTCTATGTATCACCCTGACTCTATCTATCTATGTATCTATTTATCTCAATCACTCTAGGTATCACCCTTACTCTATGTATCTATCTATCTATCTATCTATCTATCTATCTATCTATCTATCTATCTATCTATCTATCTATCTATCTATCTATCTATCTATCTATCTATCTATGTATGTATCTATCTATCTATCTATCTATCTATCTATCTATCTATCTATCACTCACTCTATGTATCTATCTATCTATCTATCTATCTCACTCACTCTATCTATCTATCTATCTATCTATCTATCTATCTATCTATCTATCTATCTATCTATCTATCTCACTCACTCTATGTATCATCCTCACTCTATCTATCTATGTATCTATCTATCTCACTCACTCTATGTATCACCCTCACTCTATGTATCTATGTATCTATCTGTCTATCTATCTATCTATCTATCTATCTATCTATCTATCTATCTATCTATCTATCTATCTATCTATCACTCACTCTATGTATCTATCTATCTATCTCACTCACTCTATGTATCTGTGTATCTATCTATCTCACTCACTCTATGTATCACCCTCACTCTATGTATCTGTGTATCTATGTATCTATCTATCTATCTATCTATGTATCTATCTATCTATCTATCTATCTATCTATCTATCTATCTATCTATCTATCTATATATATATATATATTCAATGAAAAAACCATAGGTTATAGACCATATATAGTTAGGAATTCGCATTTACAAAACCTTATTTTACTCGCATAAAACCATTGAAATTCCATATATAGTTAGTTGCGCTAACTATATATCGCGCACCCGCAATCCACTGCTGATGATGTCACATATTACATCATTCATGACATGGTCAGTGACATCACTGATGACATCACTGATGACATCTCAAATGACATCACTGATGACATCACTGATGACATCTCATTTGACATTACTGATCACATCACTGATGATATCATTCATGTGATAATACGATGAACCTCTTCAGACTCTAATATAACCTTAGATACAATCAGTGTAAACAGACACTCACAGACTGTCACTCATCCATGGAGTTACTCACACACCTAGTCAGTCATGCAAAGAATCAATCACACCTCCATTTCCTCAACTATACAGTTATACAAACTTTACTTATTCAAACATATACTAACACATATTTACTCTCTTATACAATCCCTGATACAAGTTCACAATGATCCATACAGCCACTCACACATTCACTGGCTCTTATGCACAGTTATTTATATATGTCAACTCTCACATGTACTGTGTTTTACATATGTACTTACTTTGACATGTAGCACTGAGATATCCATTCACTCACCAATACACTCATGCACACAGTCAACCGCCCATACAGCTGTTACCACATGCACTTTTGAAACCATACCTCTAGTGAATCAACTGCTCACACATCTATGCACAGAGTCATACACCTCCCAGCCACCCACACACACACTCAGTCTCCCATACAAATACTAAGGTAACCAATCAATAACCCATATAGTTACTCATATAGCTACTTATCAACACATGCAACAGTTTACAGAACAACAGACATAATGATGCACAAATTAAGACAGTTTAGTCACTAACCCATGCACTCAGTGAGACACATTTAATCACTCACTCATACAGTCAGTCATGCACCTACTAAATCCTTCATCCAGACACTTATACATCCACTCATTCTTCAATATGTAAGACATATTTTAACTTCACAGAAACATACAGTCACTGGATGTTGTCATCAGTGATGTCATTTGAGATGTCATCAGTGATGTCATCAGTGATGTCACTGACCATGTCATGAATGATGTAATATGTGACATCATCAGCAGTGGATTGCGGGTGCGCGATATATAGTTAGCGCAACTAACTATATATGGAATTTCAATGGTTTTATGCGAGTAAAATAAGGTTTTGTAAATGCGAATTCCTAACTATATATGGTCTATAACCTATGGTTTTTTCATTGAATTTCAATGGTTTTTTAAATGCAAATTTCTAACTATATATGGTCTATAACCTATGGTTTTTTCAGTGAATTTCATTGGTTTTTTAAAAGCTAACATCTGTAGCTGTAAAATGTATTATTCTTTAAATCCCAAAATATATTTAGATGTTTATTGATAATTTTTTTTTTAATATTTTTTTTCTTCGCTTCTAGTTCGCGAACCGGGAAGCTTTCCGTTAGCTCATCTTGATGCCGCGATCTAGTCCGCGAACCGGTCAACGTTACGTTAGCGGAACAGTGACGCGCCGCGGAAGCGCGACGTATCACGTTATCGCGTAATGCGTCTAATGACGCGCCGCGTTAGCGCTCCCGGAAGTGCTCCGGACCGCGAACCGGAAGCGATCTGGGACGCGGCGCGCGCCGCGTAACGTAAGCGGAACAGGTCATGTGACTTGTTTATCAAACTTCTCATTGGTTCATTTCACTTTTGGTTTCCAAATGATGTATGACTAGGTCATGTGACCTAAAAATAACACTTTTCATTGGCTCAGAACTTTTGTTTTCCCCAAATCAAGTAAACCCCTCCTTATTTCCTCACTCTGACTTTCATCTTGGTGAGAGAAAGACCATTTATCTGAAGATCCACAATGGCTTCCATTGTTGCTGCAGCTGGTGCACCCCCACCACCACCTCCACCTCCCCATAAGAAGAGAGGACCACCCAGTCAAATTATGACTAACAGAGAGGAGGAAGATGAGGAAGAAGAAGAAGAGGAGAGAGAGGGACAACAATTTGTTGATGAGTTGCCCCGGGTTTCTAAACGAAAAACCAGTTTCATCTGGCAGTTTTTCACCATCCCTCCTGGAACCAAGAAAGTGAATGCAAAATATGCCACCTGCCTCATCTGTGACTACAGATTGTCGAGAGGCACAGAAAAGAAGTACAGTATGGGGAACTATACAATGCACCGTCACATGAGCAGGTGGCATCCCTTGAACTACAGCCGGGCTGAGTTGAGGGATCTTGAAGACAATCCGACGGCAACTCCTGTGGCAAGATCTACATCCACATTGTCTTTGACGGGAAGAGAGGCACAAGAGACTGTGCCAAACATCCAACCTAACTTCCAGCACATGAAGTTGTCTTGTATTTACTGTGGTGCTATGCTGTCATATGGCAACATGAGTGTCAACCTCATGAACATTGCATATGAAAATCATAAGTGCCCTAATGCACCCAAAAAGTAATTTTCTTTTTTTTTGCTCCAGTTGAGCCGTTTTGAAAGCCTGTTTTTTGTTGTCTCCCCTCCTTAAAAAACACAAAAAAAACATAAAACAGTTCTAAAAATACAAAAAAATCAAAAAATGTTCAAAAAATTACAAAAAAAACATAAAACAACAAAAACAAAAAAAAACAGTTCTTTTCAGAACTACCTCCCCTTTCAAACAAAATTGCTAGAATGTTTATCACTCTGGCAAGCTCTATTTCTTTGGTTCGCTTCAAGTTCGCTGACCGGTTCGCGAACTTTAAGCGAACTAAAAAAAATATTTTTTTAAAAAAAAAGAAGAGTTAGTATAAGGGAAGTAAACAGAGAATAATGTAAAAAGAAAGACAGCTAGAGAGAGTAAATGAGAGATACTGTCAATGACATCATCAGCAGTGCATTGCGGGTAAAAAGAGTGGAAAACATTTACCTTATAATTCTTGTTACCTTTTTTAAATATTTTTTCATACTTTCAATCTGTAAAACAAAGAACAAACATTTCAAAAAATATTAAAACATGTATTTAAAAATTAGAAAAGACAAGGGAAAAGGTTCAAAAACAAACAGTTTTTCAACAACTTTGACATTTACAGAAGTCTCTGCTTCTCTACGTTCCCTACACAATCCTAAAGATATATATTCGAAAGAAACTGTATCTTGATATTGCTGAACTGAGGCCTATTTTGAAACATGATGTTTTTCTTGCACTGCTAATGTCTCACAATAGTGATGCAATAGCAGCGCAAAAAAGATGTAAAGTCATAATAAAATTGTGTCTAACATTGTAAATGATTGTTTTAGGATGCAAATAAGATGTGTGCTTTCAAGAGCTTTCTTTGAGGTGAGGCCTCTTTTTTTTATAAAAAAAAAACACTACCCAGAAGTACAGCACTCTAAGCATTAAAATTGATATTTACAGAACTCACCTTACCCATATGTACCACACATTTCTAAATGTATATCATAAGGACAAAAAGCATAACATTAATTATACATGTTAAATGGTTTATTTTTGCTGTTCTCAGAATGTATCAAATTTCACTTAAATCAGTGACTTGAAGGTATTCATCATGTAACAGCGGGGAAAAAAAAACACAATCAAAATGACTGTGTTTAAAAAACCCATACAACCTAAGAAATCTGATTTCAAAACTTCTTAAAATTAACTTACTTTCAATGACGTCGAAGGATCTCCTATAAACAGCATCCACTCTGTTGTGCTTTAAATATTTTCAGCCCGCCACTTTCTGAAAGAAAACCTCCATCGATACGTGAAATATGTTACATAGAAAAAAAACTTCTCTCATTATATCACATGTTTCCACTAGGCCAAATCATGTTGCCGCGATTCGCAAATCTTGTAATTCTTCCAATCAAATCCCGACATTTTCTATTTTCGCAACTTTCAAAAATAAAATATTTGAGATTATTTTCACAATCCTGGACTACTAATATCTTACTCTTCTTTGTCAGTCATGTTCTCCTTTTCCTATGACACTGATACTGCTTACTATGAAGCAGACTTACTTGCATTAGGTTTATATAGTTGAATTTTTAATCGAGACAGCATTGCAGACTTACATTCCCTCTACTTAAAATTTTGGTTTTAAAAACACCAGGTAAGAATTTTTAAGGTCAAACGGCAATTTTTTTTTGAACGTTACAACAGAATCATTACAGAATGACCAGCCGTTTCCAGACTTTAAGTAAGCTGTATAATGTCCTGATGTTGTTGATGGACCATCGTGATAGATAATTGCTACAGTAACAAAAGTCCTCCCTGATATTGACAGCTGAGAAGCCACAAAATTTTTTATTAAAGTTGACAATTTTGTTCCATCAGGCCTACATCGTTGCATCATTAAAATGACATACTGGCCATATCTACGTATAAATAATGTTGACATCATATCACATTTACATTGGCTACACTCCATGTTGTGATCCGCTGCATTTACTAGCTTATTAAAGGAGACTGATTTACTGTCTGGCAAAGTTAAATATATAAATCTTTCTGAGTCTACACTAGTAGTACTTGATACCATACAGTTCTCGCAGTCATGCTGCCATTGATAAGAAAGCCCAAACAGGTGATCTACATCTACACCCTCAACTTGCAATATATCAAGCATATACATTAAAAACTCCTGACAATCTTGCTGATTATTTTCAGAGAAGTCTGTTTGACCTGAACATTCATCTAACAGATAACGAACTTCAGACACACTTTCTACTTTTGTTCGATCACTGCTACATTTCTCGAAAACAGAATTCAACAAACAGCATAAAATTTGTTCAGAATTCAACAGAATCTGTTCTTTTAAACTCTCTAGTGAAAAGAGAACATTAACCACTACATTTGCATAGCAGTTGACACCAGAACTGTTTTCAAATTGAAAACCGACAACATCTTCAACAGAATCCACTTTCTTTCTGCTAACAATTTTCGGTTCATTGACTTTTAGTCTTTTTGCAACAACCTCCCTACTATTACTGCTATTTCTACGTTTGCGGCCTACCACACGTTTCTCAAACAAAGGATATTGAGGCAAATGTGGCGCATACTCTCTTCTTAACCTATTGTATTCCTTAACACAATCTAGATCCGCACAAATGTTTGTGACATCACAGTCAATCAAGTACAATCCCGATAAAGTTCTAACTCGTGACAATGCCACATATGCCATACCCTCCTTGAACACAGAACTGCCAATATTCACCAATGCACAGTCTACACTTAAACCTTGCGATTTATGGATTGTCACCGCATATGCCAAGCAAACAGGAAACTGTTTACGGCGAACATATAAATCTTTAACAAGCAAAAACCTAGCAGAACAACGACCAATTTGCTGTACTTCCTCAATGCCATCAAATTTAATTTTTAAAAATTCTATTCCATCTCTATTTCTGTATTTCTCAAAATCAACAACATTACCCATTGATCCATTTACCAGACCTCTTTCTACATGTAAATTCCTTCTCAAAATAATTCGGCAATTTAAACACACATTCAAAGTCTTTTCAAAACCCGCTGTTTTAGATATAGTCTTCTCTAATGAATCCAATTTTGATTTCAAATTGTCTGACAAAATAATTGTTGATCCCATATGCTCTAATTTGTCGATAGCTTCAAGTTTCACAATCTCTTGCTTTTCTAAATTCAACATTTTGTTGTTGAAGATGGCACATTCTGCAAGAGTTGGCATGAGACATATCCCGGATTTCTTCTCAGTAATTTTCTGAAAAATATTCTCAGGCACAATATCTTGTTTGGGATACAAATTTGACAGTAACCGTGCATTTAAAGCTTCTTTCCCATGCTCGGTCACTTTTCCAATTCTAATATCTTGTAGAATATTCTTGTAATCTTCATCCTTTGCCTGACGCATATTTTGATGCAGTTCTGCATAATTGAAGTTTAACCATATATTGACGTTGCCAATGCTCCCTAGGCACTTCCTGGTATCTTCATGCGTGAGTATTTTGAACACAGGTTGACCTTTTACTGGTGTCAGCTGTAGAAGATCTCCGAAAACAATAATGTGTTTCCCACCAAATAAGACATCATATTCAGTTTTAAGTACTTCTTGCATTCTCAAATGCACAAAGGCAAGCATGACATTGGAAACCATGCTTACTTCGTCAATGATAAGTAGTTTCATTTTCCTCAAAACTCTTGAAACTTCACAGCAAGCATCTCCAGATAACTTGTTGTATTGTAATTTGTTGTCATGCTCCACCGGCAGCATCAATAGACGATGCAAAGTAATACCTTTAATATTATGTGCTGCCAGTCCAGTAGGAGCGGTGACAACACAAGACAGCGATGACTCAGTCCTTTCCTGCAAATAACAAGAGATTGCTTTAATGAGGAAACTTTTTCCAGTTCCCGCTTCTCCACTCACGTACAGTCGGACAGGCTTCAACGACGTACACGAGCACTCTTTCTTCTCATGACTTAATCCGTGCTCAATTTCCTTGGTAACTTCATCATATATTTTCCTCTGCTCAACGTTGAGTTGTTTTTCCAAGTCTTGTAAGTTAACTGAATCCTCCTGAGCATGTGCCATGGCTCTTTCTACTTCATTCATAGCAGTGGCAGCTTCATTTTCGATAATAGGTCCTCCAAGTGGATCTTGACTCAATGAAACAGAACTCTGACTGTCCTGAGAACTGTCTCTGGCAATCTCGGCTGCAATCGTTGCTTCCTGCTCAATTTCCAAAGTTAGCATTTCTTGATATTTAGAAAAAGCAGGACATTCTATGGACTCCTTGGCTGCATTGAAAGAGTCTTCGTAACAGAGGAAATCTCCAAGCAGTTCCTCTTCTGCACGCCAAGGCTTGAAAAGTTGCAAAAGTGCTAAATAGAAAAACTCCTTTTTTTCTGGAGATTCGCCACTTAATTTTCGATGGTTTACTAATTGGCATTTTCTTTGCTTGACCAGGCATCCCTCACTTCCAATTACAGCATACACTCCTTTCTCAATATCTTCTTTGATGTTCCTCTTGAATATATAATTTTGGAGAACCTCATATAGACAAATATTCTCAAGGTGACTGCTTCGATTTGGATAATATGTATCCAACATGTTGGTCTTCAAAATGTCGGTACTGTTTGGTTCCTTTTCTGCCAAATACTCAATTTCCCGAACAGGTTTTAGAACTCGATTTCGCGTTGCAGCAAGACCAAGACTCGCCCAAACGAGACTCCTGGATTTGGCATAGAGACTTGCTGAAGACAATCGATCAGAACATTCGTAAGCTCCGATTTCTCGATGCGACAACATCTTCAGACTGAAACTGTACAACTTCTTGCTGAGGCTCTTTTCATGGGAAATGTCCTCCCACATATCCTTCAGTTCGGTCTTTTCTTTTTTGGTGATGTAAGATGTCACATACCGAGCCACAGCCATACAGTTGTCAGCCACAAACTGTATATCCATGTTGGCATTCCACATGGACAAAATCACTGGGTTGTAGTCATTGATGTACTTGGACTCTTCGTTCCTTTTCAAATTGTATGTATTCTTGGGTGATTTCCTCGTCACATTATGTCGCAGCGAAGACATCAAACTGTTCACTCTTCCTTTAGAAATCACCGGTCGTGGAAAGTTGAAACGACATTTGGTGTAGAACTTGTCCTTGTTTCTGAATTTACGACGACAGTACTTTCCACAACGATGGCTTTGGAAACGTAGAACTTGTTCTCTTAGACTTTTCTTCTCCGTTGCGTTTGGAACAGCACACGTAGAATACTGTTCGATGAAATTCATCACTAAGTCATCCGGATCTGTTCCAAATTTAGGTGCATCCTTGATCCACAGCAACATATGTATATGAGGGGCACCTCTTGCTTGGTACTCCTTTCTCCAGAAGAAATCCAACACCTCTCCAAGAGGTGGATTCTTTTTATTTGTGATGAAAGACATCATAGCTTCAAATCTATGATTGAAGTACCTGCATACATTCACAGGATCCAAAGAACACAGTTCTCCAGGTGTCTTGAATTCAATGTTTTCAATATTTCCATTTGCCTCTCGTAGAAATTCAAGTAAGTCATCCCAGCCATACTCGGCACAGCTCAGAGTGAGGAACCATGTCGGAGTTCCTAAGTTCCTCAGCATACATTTTAAGTCACCATGACGACGGTACCAGTACTCATTAGTACCACGCTGACACGCCATGAGATTAATTAAGTGAGAATCCAAAATACTGTCTTGGACATTGACTTTATGCATAAAGTCACTTGCCGAGATGTTTCGCATCTGTATACCACTTTTTAAGATGTGGTTCACTGCATATGACAGTCCAGACAGATCGCTTTCAAACAGGAGATGAAACAAATAGGGAATGCATTGCCGAAACCTAGGATCTTCTGCATACAATCGTAAAGTCCGGTATTCAGACGCAGGAATTTCACGAGGTCGCTCATCATATCTTCCTCCTTGACCTGTGGGAAATAGCTGTGGGAAACACCGAGCTTCCAAACTTTCCTCCCAAACACTAATGGGACTCCCTTTGGCTTGTTTCATTTGAAACAACTCAATAGCATTCCCCATCACTTCCTTGGAATGCAAAGGATGAACACTATAATGTTCATATATTTCTTCACTTTTAGAGGCCTCTACTTTCTCAATTTGGCCAGCACACAAATCGCTATCCTCTTCATCACTTACTTCCTCTTCTGCAACATATACATTCTTATAGTACTTATTATTTTTCTTCAAATACACTGTTGCCTTTTTGACTTTCCTAACATCCACTAAATCTTGCCATATTTTCTTATTCTTTGTCGGAACCCCATTAACCAAGATAACCAGAGGTTCCTCTTCCACTTTTTCTATTCCAATTGTGTTAATGTTTTTGTTCAAATCTAGAGGCAAATAAACAACTCTTCCCTTTAATCCTCTCTGTAAATCTGCTGGAGGCAATTTCCCTGTCTTTGGCTCCATTCTTACAATAGCCTGAAAGGGATGGATACTTTGAATCAAAATAGATTCATAAGTATTTAAATCCTTCAATTCAGAAGGAATCTCAACCAATTCCAGATTATTATGAACTGCCCTAGCAGGCATCTGGTTTTGGTTTAATTTATTACAACAATAAGTACACACACGTTGATCCGATCCCAAATCAAAATAATTTTCTACCATCAAGTATGTGGCTAAATCCTTCCATTCACTATTATTTTCCCTTTCACTTTTTGCATATAAATCCACTACCTTAGTCTGATTCTTATAATAAGTGCGTCGACAACATACACAAGTGAAATTAGGCCTCTCACTTGATTTCATCTGAAACGTGGCAATTTCCTTCTGAAAATTATCTGTACTGGAAACCTGTACATTATCTTCCACATTACCCTCTACTTCAGGGTCAATTTGAACATTCTCATCTTTACTACCAAAGTAACAAAACTCAATTTCTTCACAAAGATTCTTCACATCTATTTCAGAACCATGCAAAAGAGCAGCACATAACTGTTTAAGCATAATTGCTGGACTCTTAGCATAATACAACATTCTCACTAATTTTCTCACTTTATTATGATGCACTGCTAGCATCCTGAAATGATGAAAAACACTCTGGCATACTCTCCTGGAAAGACAAGCCAGTGAATGACCACGCAAACCTGTCATTTGTCTCACTCTGCAAGGATCTAAATCTTGCAACAACTTCATTTTCTGCTTCAAACTTTTCTTATTAAATGTCCGTATAAAATCACATAGCAAATTGATGGAAACCTGTCGCACACTGCAAATAGAACTACACTTCCAAATGTACACAGGACCCTTAGGACGTCTTCCTAAAACCTCATCACTTAGCGCCTCTTCTGTCTCTGTTGTCACAAGTTGTTCTTTTTCAACTGGACAACCATCCTTCACTTCATAAGCTCGACCACTGATGTCAACTGCATGCACCAAATCATTATCCTGAAAATAAGTCTCCTCATTAAAAAATGCCTCAGAACTTGAACTATGCATCCATTCTCCAGAAAAAACTTCACAAAAGTTAGTACGATTTACTACTCTCTTCCATCTACTTTTTGTTTTGAAATCAGAAATTACCTTGCTTAGTTTCCTAATTCTATTGATTACCAAAATAAACAACTTTCGCTTGATTTCAAAAGCATGATCAATAATTTTCTCTACATTTTTCTTCTTCCTATAAAATGCCGCTTTCTGTTGGCCTTTCTTTTTAATATTTTTCAATAAATTAACTAATATCCTATTACGGAACATTCGTTGTCGAATGTCCCTAAACTGTTGTTTCCTTCTACTATCATGCACAGAGTTATCTCTTCCTCTACCAGTAACATTTGTGATGGGTCTCTCCTTTCCATTTAAATTACTTCTCTTTTTGTTAAGAGACACATTTTTTTGAGCAAAATTTTTTTTACTACAAATATTTCTTAAGAATGATTTCGTGCTCTTACCCGGACCTTTCTTGGTGTTTTGACAAGTATTTGGGGAAGAGGACTGCTGCAATAAAACATCATCCTGCTGTCTTTGACGTTTTCTAGCCTTTCGTATTCGACTTCTGGAAGGCATTTTCCAAACTATGAAAGAATCTGCAGTTGAATCTGTGAAAAAATATAATATAAAATGTTATTAACCACTATTACCAAACAGTAAATAAATAACAGTCATCTAAAACTTAATGCTGTACTAATTATTTAACATAGCAAATATTTTCCACCAGCACTGCATCACAAAAATGACACTCAATGGTACAAAACAGGCATACAACACTCATAAATCACTCCCTAATATTTTAAATCATTAATTCAGGATGACGATAAGATGTAGCCTATCTAAAGGTTTGTTTAGGCCCAGATCTTTGGACTGGGGTGAATGTGTGTCATTGATCCACATTCAGTCCATCACCTGTTTTGTTTATTTGAGGTGAGGCCAACACATGGTTGCAGATAAGATTTTCACTGAAAAAAAACCAAGGTAAAAAAACATGTG
Source organism: Lissotriton vulgaris (assembly GCF_964263255.1). Classification (NCBI taxonomy): domain Eukaryota; kingdom Metazoa; phylum Chordata; class Amphibia; order Caudata; family Salamandridae; genus Lissotriton; species Lissotriton vulgaris. The sequence goes on from NW_028250211.1 coordinate 68,506, forward strand.
AAGGCCTACCAATGAAGTAAATCATTAAATGAAAACCAATACATTTCTGGAAATATGCACTACTAGTGCTTCATAAGATGTTTTGGATCATATTTATAAGTTATTTGAGTATCTAGTATGCTATTTTACATTCTTCATGGTGCAAATTTATTGTAAATACGCTCCCACCTGCGGTTGGCAAATTTAGATTTTGATTATGGGAGTTAGATAGGCATGTTAATAATTTCCCCAAAAATGGTATATAACCCCAAACAACCTTTGAAGCAAATGCTCTTAGCCATGTTATCCACCTCCCATTGGATAACATGGCTAAGAAGTGCTTGCAAATGTGATAAAAAAAGGCCTGCAATGCATGAATAACGCAGAAAAATCAGCGATATTCATGCATTTTCCAACAAATGCTCTTAGCCATGTTATCCACTTCCTATTAAATAACATGGCTAAGAACTGCTCAGGGCACCATGAGGAACGCTTTCCATTTAAAAAGGGAAAAATAACATCAAAGACACTAAAATGCCTTCTAAATATGAACCCAAACAACCTATGAAGCAATGTGAAAAAAAACTGCCGCAATGCATGAATATAGCAGAAAAATCAGCGATATTCATGCATTTTCCAGCAAATGCTCTTAGCCATGTTATCCACTTCCAATTAAATAACATGGCTAAGAACTGCTCAGGGCCCCATGAGGAACGCTTTCCATTTAAAAAGGGAAAAATAACATCAAAGACACTAAAATACCTTCTAAATATGAACCCAAACAACCTATGAAGCAATGTGAAAAAAACGGCCACAATGCATGAATATAGCAGAAAAATCAGCGATATTCATGCATTTTCCAGCAAATGCTCTTAGCCATGTGATCCACTTCCTATTAAATAACATGGCTAAGAACTGCTCAGGGCCCCATGAGGAACGCTTTCCATTTAAAAAGGGAAAAATAACATCAAAGACACTAAAATGCCTTCTAAATATGAACCCAAACAACCTATGAAGCAATGTGAAAAAAACGGCCACAATGCATGAATATAGCAGAAAAATCAGCGATATTCATGCATTTCCCAGCAAATGCTCTTAGCCATGTTATCCACTTCCTATTAAATAACATGGCTAAGAACTGCTCAGGGCCCCATGAGGAACGCTTTCCATTTAAAAAGGGAAAAATAACTTCAAAGACACTAAAATGCCTTCTAAATATGACCCCAAACAACCTATGAAGCTCTAACAGTACATATCCTGAAATTTAATTCATTTCAAAATTCGTTTTTAAACACAGCATATAAATCAATTGTATACCTGCATTCATGAAGAAATGACTAAAAATGTCCTTGAGACACATGAAAGTGTTTTCTGGAATGCCCTAGCACCATTTTTGGGACACTATTAACATGGCTAGGTAACTCCCATAATCAAAATCTAAATTTGCCAAGCACAAGTGGGAGCGTATTTACAAGACACTTGTCCCATGAGGAACACTTTACATTTTAAAAGGCGAACACAACATCTTAGACACTCAAATACCTTATAAATATGGCCCAAAACAACCTATGAAGCTCTAGCAGTACATATCTAGAAATGTAATTGATTTCTTAAATCGTTTTTAAAAGCAACATATCTGTTTCAGCTTACATAACAGACCATGAAATGGCCTCCATGTATTACAATATCTTGTGTAACTGCATGCCAGAATGTTACACCAAATATGCAATTATAATTTCTCTTTGAAACTAATTCTATTAGTATATCACTAGAGACAAAACCACATTTTAAAAACACAGCTTTCTTCATCATTTTCTCCTTAAATCATACTATTCTCTATCTAAATTAAATAAATCTTTTCTCACCTTAGCAAATATTTTTTTGAGTTTTGAAAACAGTCTCAGAAATACACCAAATTGTCTTCAGCAGAAGAAAAGGATGCACTCCAAAGGCTGCAGCTATTGAAAGCACAGAAATACAGATATTCTTTTCACATATCTCTCATATTAGCCAATCATACCTCTTCCCTCACTTTTTTCAAATCAAAACCCTTCCCCCCTCTGCCCTGTCTGCCTTGTTTCCATAGCAACCACCTCCTGGAAGACCTCTCATGTTTGCAAATTCACACAACAATGTTTCAATTGAACTCTGAACTCTCAGTGCACCTGCGTATCCAGTGCAATCTTTCATTAAATGTTTCTTCCTTGACCATTCAAATTACATCTTTCAAAGAACACATCCATGCACCCTAACTTTCTGTTTTCAGAAATGGAAATGCACCAATCACTGCTAATGAATCATTAGCATTGTAAATCCACAGTTTTTTTTCTTTAGAAACTCCTACTGTTTCAACTGCCCTTTCATTACCACACTTCATCTGACTGCAGAACAACCTTCTTCCACCATGTTTAACGTCTGGATTGTTGGACATAGTTACATCCACTGGGCTCAAAGGTATGCTGAGAGCAGAAATTTACACAACCTCAATTTACAAGATGTGGAAATTAAGTGGTTGGGCCAAAGAGGATTAAAATGTCACCAATTGATACCATTGGTGAAAACCTTTATGCATTTGCCAAAACCTGACCTGTTAATAGTGCACTGTGGAGGTAATGATTTGGGCACTTTGACAGGGGTAGGTCTGGAAATGCTTTTAAAGGACACCTTGGAGCAATTAATGGCACTTTTTCCTCAAACTGCCTTGGTATATTCCAATATATGCCAAAGACAGAAATGGAGGTGGTCCAACCAATTTTGTCCACAAATTGAGAAAGCGAGGAAGCATGTAAACAAATCTGTTTCAGCTTACATGAGAGACCATGGAATGGGCTCTCTGTACAACAATAACTTGCGTTACTACATGCAAGATATCTACAGAGGAGATGGAGTTCACTTCTCAGATGAGGGCAACAGAATTTTCATTCTGAATTTAAGACTGTGCATTGGTACCTACTTATAAGTACCTAAATGTACCATAAACCCAAAAGCTCTTCTCAGAGCTACCCTACATCTGATCACTCACAATTATTATTTTTCTCTAACTTTTTTCACTAATTTTCCACAAAATTCGCTCCCCGGAGCGCTACCCGGTTCGCTAACCGAAAGCTAACCTCGCGGAATTTTTTTAAAAAAAAATTTTTTTCCGCACATATAAGCCTCCTCAGCCACGCTCAGAAAACCTAGGGGGTCAAGATAAGTCTACCATGACCCCTTCTACCCATTCTAAACATTATTTGCCCTCCATCTTGTATCTTAATGCGAACGAAACACAAAATGGTGGACTCCCGTGACGCTTAAGGTTCGCTAACCGGGCAGCTTCCCGGAAAGCGGTCCTAAAAAAAGGCGGGAAAGTAATTTACAGAATAACGACTAGAAACACTCTCACCAAAT
>NW_028250212.1:0-37327 GCF_964263255.1 Lissotriton vulgaris
TGGATTGAGATCGTAGGTGTTTAGGCAGTAAATTCCACCTGTCATATGGTTACTACGTTTCTATATATTGTGTTAAGTTAGCATGAGCTTATTAAATGTTTAAACGCAATATTTTATTTCAGCTTGAGTTTGCACACGACACCTACTTGTTATTGTAGCTTTCAACCTAGACGAAAGATGTGATTTATTTGAGAATAATATGTTATTGTTCTAGTATCAGCCGTGCTTGGTACACTTGGTACAACTGTCTGCACACCGAGAACTGCACACTCTAAGAATAACCTAACACAAGGTTGCTGAAGGCCTGATCCTCGTACCACATTAGACATAACTCAAATAATGTTGCTGCCAACATTGGGCTCTACGCGGGTTTAAGATAGAGTTACAGGGAATGAATACACACACTTGATGCTTCGCATGCAGAGAGCTGGTAGCTGTTGATGTGATCTACTCCTACTGAGAATTAGAGGTATGGGCCCGCCCAGCTAGAACCCAAAAGAGACCTTCTTAGATATAATATAATATACTGAATAGGGTGTGCGAAATATAGGTGATACAGAATTCTATAGATTTTTGCATCATAACATGCTATCACCTTTTGCTTATTATGGATTAGTGACGATGCTGCTAACTCTGATTTTCATAATATGTATGTTGGTATTATACAAGATACTGCGTTTGAGAACTTTGCATTGCAAAATAAACATTTCAAACTTGCACGTGTGTTCTTTGCCTCCCAGTTTCGGTTTGTAATGAAAGAGTGTTCATGTGTTCCACGATACCTGAGGTACCCTAAGTTCATGTTCTGGATTGTATAAGTCATTGGGAAGTAATTACTACCGATGAGACACTGTAGCTAGCTTGGTAAGGGGATTTCTGAAACAAAGGTGAGGTTTGGGTCACCCTAACTCACCCAGGTTCTAGATCTCTGTGCACAGTTCTGTGGGAGAACGTAAACCCTGCTACATGGCGCCCATACGTTGATTGGCCTTATATCATGACACTCGAGTAGTATATCATTCAAACCTTAACACCTTCATTCCCGTTTCCGGAAAACGGCAGTGTCGTAAAAACCTACCTATTTTTGAAATAGGTCTTTTTCAAGCTTGAATCTATCTGTAAACGGTTTCTTTTGAATTACTACCCAGTCGTGCTACAAAGTAATTTTATTTTTTCACTTTCCTGTGCTGACATGGCACAAGCCGTGGACATCCCGCAGCATAGTCGCATTGCGGTGCGTGACCATTTGCGGGCTTATGATGTTCCAGTAGAAGGTTTGGCTGTTGTTCTGGTAGTGAGTGCGGAACATGCTTACCCGTACGAACTGTTTTATTCGTGGGTGACCTTTCCGCCGGTGGACGCTAATTCTGGTGTGTTCCATTCCTACACTGCTTCAGCTGTACCGGTTGCGTACGCTCCGTACAGGGCACTGGAAGTTCCTATTGATGCTTGGCAGCATGGAGTTTGGTTTGGTGGCGCCCTACCACACGCTTTAACCGCTCCGAGGTTAGGTCCTTTGTCCATTTCGGGCACACCTTGGCCCGCTTTGGCTGGATTCACTCCTCACCCTAATCGCGCCACTTGTAACATGGGAGATCTGCGCCGACTTCATGAAGTCGCGGTGGAAGTCATTAGAGTGCTTGTTCATTAGACTAGCCGTAATGTTCAGGACGCAGCCCCTAGGGGTGCACAGCTTCGTGCAGAACATGCTGGTTTGAAAATCAATCCGGTCATGGTGAATTCCGTGATGGGCAAAAAGCAGCAGGACAAGGATGATTTTCCGTTCTGGCTTGCAGAGTAATTCGGCCAGCTTGAAGCTGTGTTTCCTAATACGAGTCCCGGTGATAAACACCGGATTCTTACACTAAGTTTACCGAAAGATTTGGCGCCTGAGCTTGTTGACTGTGAGACCTGGGGTAAGACTTTTGCAGCGGTCTATTCGAGGTGCTACGGCACCACGTCTGTGACCAATCTGGGTGCGGTCCTTAAACGTGTTCAAGATGAACACGGACCGGAGTCGGCGGTCGAATTGGGTATGCGCCTGTGTGGCTCCTTTGATGTAGTTTGCGATCTGATCCTTGCAAATGTCAAGGGAGATGCAGTGAACTTTCAGGTGGCTAACGCTTTGGCGTTAATTCCCGAGGCCGAGAGACCCCGTTGGTTGGCAAGGATCATTGTGGTCGCTTATAAAACGGTTGGCCGCAATGCGAAGGGGCTTAAGGCTTTTCCTGATAAAGAGAAAAAGCAGCCCCAGGGTCAGTCATCGGAAACTGGTGGTCAACAAAAGTCCAAGAAACAAAATTGGCCTAAAAAGCAGAATCAGGGTAAGCAACAACAACAACAAACAAAGGTTTCTGCTCCTGCGTCTCCGTTGCCTGCGCAGTCGGATCGTGTTTATGATTTGCGCGACCGCGTGATGATTAAATCGCCTGATAGGTTTCAGGCTTCTGACCAACGCTCTCCTCGTTCCTTTCAGGACTCATCGGCTCCGTCAACCGGTGGAGGAGGGGGCAGCAGGGGCCGGGGTGGCCAGCAAGGACGTGGTCAGCCCCGCCCGCGTACCGGTGGAGATCAGCAGGAAGGCTCTACGCCCAGGAGACCACAGTTTGCTACGAAGAAAGTCGCCGCCCTGACAGCGCATCGATATGCCCCAGATAGTGAGAACGCGGCTTCGGAATCTGACGTGGGCTCTGACCTTGCTAGACAGCGCGGCGGAGATTACCATAGTGAGAGAGGCCCTCCGTTCACTGTTGAAGGTGACAGCGACTGAAACTTATGTTGTAATTGAAACTGCTGATACGCATGTTGCTCCCCCTGAACGTCTTTTTGAAATTGTCCTGTTAATTGAAGGTGACATGCAGCGAACTGTAAAAGGGGTATTTTGGGAAAATCTCTCGTCTACGTATGACATTTTGCTTTCGGAGGCTGACTGGCCCCCACCTTTTGTTCTCGCAGCTCCGCGAGGGGAGGAGGTAATCCTGCCCAGTTTCGCGCACACTGTACCGAGAGTGGAAGCGCTGCATTTTGCAGAAGAGTGGGCTCTGGCGCTTGCGCCGGCTGTGTACAGCAATCAGTGTGGCTGGGATAAATTGTCACCAAGCCACGAGATTCCTTTACGGTCTCAACCGCAGCCTCAACCTCAATATCCCATACGGCGTGAAGCCAAAGCTTCAGTCGCGGCTATCCTTGAACAATTGGAATATCAAGGTGTAATTGAAACGTGTGTGTCACCGATGAATAACCCCCTTTTTACTGTAAACAAGCCGGACGGCTCATATCGTTTGGTTTTGGATTATAGGCATTTGAACTCGCATTGCCGTAACTGCGCAGTACAGAATACACATGGCTCTGCTTTAGTGAATAGTTTTGAGCGTAAACGGTTCAAAACCACGCTTGACATTTCCTTTTTTTTTTTTTTAAATATTTTTATTAAGATGTTTTGCAGTTATATACAGGGCACGACAAAATTAATGAAAAAAAGAAAAATAAGTGTATGACATTGAGGAAAAACAAACAATAAAACATCAACAGGCGAGATAGAGAAATCAACATCCAGTTAAATCAAAGGAGTGAGGTAGTTTGATCCAGAATGTTATTCCAAATTGTATAACCTGAGTGCAGTCAAGCAAACTTATCCTTTCCTCATGTTTCCACACAGTCGAATAACTATCTCCCTTTATAACCAACATACCCATTTATATCTCATATATGAACCTCATTTAACCAAATTTCAGACAAACCTCAGTTTTTAAACTGTTAAATCATCTCTCCACCTCGTTATAGGATCCCATATTATCTTGCCCAGCTTCCTTCCCCTTTTTCCCTTCCTTGCGTAGATCTCTTTCTCCACATTATACGTTGTTAATAACTTAGCCAGCCATTTATGAAAAGTAGGTGGTATAGGGTCAATCCATGCTGAGGCTATACATAATCTCAAAACAGACATTGCAACAAATAGAAATTCCCTCCCAGAGAATGGTCGTACGTCCTCAACATTGACTCCTAATAATATAGTTCCGGGAGTTAACGCAATGTCAGTTCCTAAAATATTGTTTATGAAACGTTCAATGTCTTTTTTTAGTAAATTTAAGTGAGGGCATGTTGCAAATACATGTTTTAAATCGGCATCTAAGCTTCCACACCTATAGCACTTAATACCCACTGTACCTCCCCATTGTGCTATTTTAGCGGGTGTAAAGTATAAATGATATATCGTTTTATAATGTTGCGCCTGCAATGGTGCTGAACATAATAAAGAATAACCCTTTTCTAGGGAGATACCAAAGCTTTCGGAATTGATATTAAGATTATCCTTCCATTTTTCGCTCCATTTTTGGTAGTCATCCCGTTTTGTTTTTATCAGTTCAGCATATAGCCTTTTAATTGTGCAATCTTGCCCCCCTTGAATTATCTCCATAATTGAGTTACGCCTAAATCCCAAAACGCCTCCTTTTTTGTTCAGTAGAAAACTCCTGACTTGTAAGTATTTGAAGAATTGCCTAGTTTCTAGATTAAATCTAGCTTGTAAATCTGAGAATTGAAGGATTCCCTTGTCCCCCTTTACGTCCCCTATAGTTCTAATTCCCTTAATTTCCCACTCTGCAAATATAGGTCCCGAAAAGATATCTTGTGGGAGATTTAGATTATATGAGAGTCTAGTGTACGAGTTATATTTCCCCAAGCCTATTTTTTTGGCAAAGCTTTTCCAGATTTCATATGCTGCTATAAGCGTCTTAAACTTTGTCCTCTTATAATAGCTGGCCTCTGTAAATTTCAGGAAAACATCCTTCACTTCCATGCCCAAGGTTAATCCATAGATTGCTAGTGATCCATATTTGCTCCACTCCTCTGATTCTTCCCCTCCCAACATAACGATCATATTCTGTAGAGCCGCCGCCCAATAATAAGATTTTAAGTCTGGAACTCCCCAGCCTCCCCTTTCTCTCGGCAGTGTCAAGAATCTAAGGGCTCTTCTCGTTTTCCCCTTTGCCCAAATGAATCTATTTATTATACACTCCAGTTTTTTAAATATTTTACCATCAAATAATAAAGGTATTGCTCTAAATAAATATAAAAATTTTGGGAGTATCAACATTTTTACTATATTCGTCCGCCCCACTATTGACATATGCAACTTATCCCACCTATCCAAGTCTTTTTCTACTTTCTTAATCAAAGGATTGATATTCTTTTCTACTAAGATATCCAGGTCTGTCATTATGATAACCCCTAAATAAGTACCTTCCTGCACCACTCGATTATCTGTACACGGGGTAAATGAATTTTTTATTACCTGTGTTTTAGATGTATTTAATTTATACCCCGATATCTTTCCAAATTTCATCGCCTCGAGTTCAAGGTGTTCTATAGATTCAGAGGGATTTGGAGAAATTACAGCAATGTCATCTGCGTAAGCTAAAATTTTGCACTGCCCGATAAGTGTTGTTAAAGGTGCTATCATCTCCGATGTTTCTATTCTTCGTATTAATGGGTCCATATATATGGCAAACAATAACGGTGAGCAAGGGCACCCTTGTCTAGTCCCTCTTTTTATTTGGAATTGGCCCGTATTTCCACCATTCACTCGTAAAGTTGCTACTGGTTTTAGATAAAGAGTTTGTAAGGCTTTAATATAACCTTGTTTAATACCTGTTCTTGCTAAGGCATACCAAAGGTAGCCCCAGGAGACCCGATCAAATGCTTTTTCTGCATCAAGTAACATCACTGCAATCGGGTCTCCTGTGACTGACGTTACATCGAGTAACGTTATTACCTTTCGTATATGGTGGGTAGTTCCTCTCCCTGGTATAAAACCGTGTTGACAACTACTAACTATTTTATCAATGACTCTTGCAAGCCTTGATGCCAATGCCTTGGAAAATACTTTTACGTCCGCATTGAGTAAAGTTATAGGCCTATACGATCCTGGATCTTCCGGGTTTTTCCCTTTCTTTAATATTACTACCACCTCAGCGCTCCCCCATGACTTAGGTGCTGATTTGCCCAGCTGTGCCAGTTGCATAACTTTTATTATTTCTTCTATCAAAAAGTCCCAGAATACTTTGTAAAATTCTATAGGAATTTGATCAGGACCTGCTGCTTTGCCGGAGGGCAGGTTCCATATTGCCTCCTTGATTTCTTCTGTCTGCAAAACTCCCTCTAGTCCATCTGCTTCCTCTTCCTTGATTATATCAATAGGGATCTCTTGGAGATACTCCTCCATTTCCTCATAATCTCTTTGAGAATCATGACCCTCTAGTTCATCGTCATACAACTTCTCATAGAATGTCCTAAATACTTCCCTTATTTCATTCGACTCTGTATGAACCGCGCCCGATGTATCCCTAATTTCTCTAACTATACCCACAGCTTCTTGTTGCCTTGTCCGACTAGCCAAAATTCTGCCTACTGACTCACTTAACTCATAGCACTTCTCTCTTTTAGTATTATAAATTTTCGCTGCTTTGCTAGCAATTTCGCCCTCTGCCTCACCTTTTACTTTCACTAGTTCAATCCAGGCCTTTTCCAAATCCCTCCCCGACAAAACACTATTTTCTAAGTTCTCCTCTGCCTTAAGAACCTTCTGAGCTAGTTCTGAATTCCTCAGCTGAATTTGTTTCCTTTTATAAGAATTATAGCTCTTTGTTTCCCCTCGTACTCCAGCTTTAAAGGTGTCCCATACCACTCCCGTTTCTGCTGTGTCCCTGTTAAAACTAAAAAAATCAATAATACATTTATTCATATGTTCTATGTATTGTTCGTCTTTCAATAGCTCTCTTTCGAAGGTCCAATTTGTGTATTGTCTAGTATTTGTTTTTGTTGCCATAGTAAGTATTAAAGGGTTGTGATCACTAAGGATCCGTGGCAGCCTTTCTATCTTTGAATTTGAAATTGTGATGCTTGAAATGAAAAAATAATCTAATCTTACACATGTTCGATGCGGAGCAGAGTAATATGTGAAGCCTTTATTATCCATTCTCTTTTTCCCCCACACATCTGAGAGAGCATTATTTAGAACCAGACTGTGTAGTGCCTGGTATACTTTCTTTTTCCTGCCTTTATATTTTCCAAAGGAGCCCAGACCTAATCCCTCTGCTCCATTAATATTAAAATCACCTCCCAATATAATTTTTGGTGCCCATGTTGCTAGCTCGACATCTAAAAATTGAAAGATATCGGGGTCATCCTCTGTTGAGCCATAAATAGTTCTTATAGCCCATTGGAAGACGCCGAAACATTTTTTGCACACCGCCGCATGTAAAACTGGTCCATTGGGAACTTAGACCGTCTAATCTATGGGCATAAAAACCATTGGAAATGTCAAGCATGGCACGCTTGACATTTCCAATGGTTTTTATGCCCATAGATTAGACGGTCTAAGTTCCCAATGGACCAGTTTTACATGCGGCGGTGTGCAAAAATTGTTTCGGCGTCTTCCAATGGGCTATAAGAACAGTCCTGGAGTATTCTCCGCCCGCATTGTCTCTGTTCTAGAGGGCATCGACCCAGTTGCTTGTTCGTATGTGGATGACATTTATCTCACAGACGACGATCTTTGGGAGCATCTGTGTCGAGTAAATAGCATAATTTGTAACTTTGCAGACATTGGTTTCAAGTTTAACTTCGCAAAGTCGCACATTGCAGAGTACACAGTGTTGTTTCTCGGTTACGAGCTTAACAACGAGGGAAAAGGGTTAGCCCCTCACTTCCTGGAGAAATGCGCACAATTGCGCTCTCCGACAACACTGAAAAAATTACAGTCTTTGCTGGGATTTTTGAATTCCGGGAGAACTTACATTCCGGAATATGCCCAGCGTATCAAGCCTTTGTATGCTTTGATACAACCATCTTTCTCCAAATCATGCTGGCTGCCTGAGCATTCGGCCATTTTGCAGTCTTTGCAGGCTGATTTGCTCGCTTCTGAATACTTACAGACTCGTGATAACCAGACCAACCTGGTGATAAGAATTATCCCAGGGGCGGTGGGTTTCACGTACCTGACTTTTAATGAAGGAGATACAGTACCTATTGCTTACAAGTCACACTTGTACACTTCGGCTGAATTGCGCTTTTCCACTGTGGAGAAAGTATTAACGGCTGTGCAGATGGCAATTCTTAAGGAACGTGCCCTGTCACAAGGAAAACGCATGTTGGTTGTTACCCCGTGTCCTGCCTTAGAGGCAGTTACGAAAGCCAGTGTACCTAATTCCAAAGCTTTGCACCCTCAGTGGATTCAATGGGCTGCATCCTTGACATCCCAGGATGTCACGTTTATTTTTGACGCCACTTTACAGTCGCAGGAGTATTTACAGTATGAATTTGTTCATCCTGCTCCTTTAGTAATGCGGCCGTTGGAGGATTTCCATTGCATCATTTACACTGATGGTTCGGCGCAGGTTGCGCATGGCTCTAAACATGCCTACGTTTCCGCTTGCGCCATTGTGGTCGGTGCCATGGTGAACGATGAGTTCAAGTCCAGTGTCGTGCACACGCAGACGCTTGGGGACTGCACCGCACAATTAGCAGAGCTTCGTGCTCTGATGCTTGCATTGGAGTACGCAGATCCTAGTGTGACGACTTTGATCGTAAGTGACTCTTACTACTGTGTCCAGTCTTACAATGAGAACTTGTTCTTTTGGATTCAGAATGAGTTTCGTGATTCCAAAGGTAGCACAATAAAACATAAAATGATCTGGGTCCGAGTGGCGGAACTTAAAGAGAAGTTGCCACTCGTGTTTGTGATTCATACTCTCGGTCATCAGCGCGTGGGGGTCCACGCTGTTGGCAATTCGCTTGCTGATGAAGCAGCGAAGTCAGCGGTATCAAAATACTTAGTTGCAGCGGTCACGAGGTCCAAAAGCAAGATAGATGATGACATATTGGCAGCAGTTGCTGCAACAGAGAAGGGAAGTAAATATCCTGCGGGGTTCCCTTCTAAATACACATACCACTTAAGTCCCGATAAGGTTCCTTATGTGAAAATCCCTGATGTTGGTGAACGTCTAGTTCCCAACTCGGATCGCAGGGCTACTTTGATTACAGCGGCTCATGAAGGTGTGGCGTCTGCACATGCGGGCGTCTCAGCCACGGTAACTCAGCTACAACAGAGGTTCTGGTGGCGGGGACTGTACAAACAGACGCGCGATTATGTCCTTCAATGTGACATTTGCCAGCAGATTAAGCCTTCGACTGCTGCGCGTCCGCCTCAGACACAGTTGTACATCTCGAATAAACCGCTTGGATGCGTTTATTTGGATCACTGCGGTCCCTTTTTTTCTGATACTGCGTACAAGTACATCTTAGTAGCAGTTGATTCATGCACACGCTTTGTGTGGGTATGGCCACATCGGAGCGCTGATTCCCGTACTGTCATTAAGGATTTGCGAGTCTTTGTGGGAATTTTTGCCTGTGGTACCTTCCATTCGGATCAGGGTCCGGCTTTCGCCTCTAAGGCGTATAAGGATGCTATGGTTTCGTTGGGGGTCCAAGTCACATTTTCGAGTCCCTACAGACCCGAGGGCAATAGTGTAGTTGAACGAATGAACCGCGACTTAAAGCAATCTTTGACAGCTCGAGTTATAGGCACTGGCAGAAACTGGTTAGCCCACCTCATAGGCGTGCAGCGTGCGCTTAATAATCTCCCTAGAAGGTCTCTGGGTGGGCGGACCCCGTACGAAATGCTCTTTGGTATCAAGATGTATGTCCCTGACCTTGATGGGCTGGACTACAAGGCCCAGGCCACGGCCTTTGACGTAGATGAACATTGCAATGTTTTACAGAATCTACAAAAGACCAGAGACAGTCTTGCAAAGGAACATTTGCCCTCCACATCGGATGATGCGCTGCAGATCCCGGTAGTTGGCTGGCCACCCCAAGTTCGAGAACTGGTTCGAGAGAAGATCGATAACAAGAAAGAGTTTGGTCCCTCATATCGTGCACCGGTTCGAGTTCTTGGAGTGAAGGGCACAAGAACAGTCATTTTACCACCACTTCCAGGTCGTAAGGAAAACAGATTTATTTCTATTGACAATGTCAAGACACACAGGGTGGCCGATTCTTCATAGCATGACACCGGCTGTTTCCTGTCCTTCCATGGTGAGGCACTCTGTGCTGGCTATTACATCTGGTGCAGAACATGAGGTGTCCCTCGAGATGCCTGCCATATCCAGTCCTTTATTAAATACTATTCCTGTAACTGACATTGATGAGTTAAACTACACTTATCCTGCTGATTTGTCGATTCCTGATTTGCATACCCGTTTGGCGGACCAGTCTAGATTCTCTTTTGACTCTGTTTCCGGACCTTCAAAGAAACCCTCAACTATTGCAAGATATGCCACGTTGTTTAAAAAACATTTTTTAATTCCCCCTTGGACATACATTTGGTTGATCCTATTTTCATTTTATCTTTTTATGTCAATTGGTTTTGTGTTTTATTTTTTCCGCCTGATTGATGGTCACTACGTTAAAGAAAGAACAGGAATTCGATACCTTAATGGAACATTGGCCCCTCTTTCCTCTTCACATTCAGCGCACAGACTGGAACGAAACTTAAATACAGTTAACATTACTGCTTGGCCTGTCCTTGATGGGATTGTGTGGGATGCGGTTAGGTTTCAGATACATGGGCCCACGGAAGTGATTAATGTTCCAAATGTGCTTAGAGTAAACATGGAAGATGTGATTAAACAAAATATACGTTCTGATGATTGGGATATTCAGGCCGTAGAAGCATTATTCTCTGATTTGAAATATTATGCTGCCTTTGATGCTGAGGATCTGTATTTAGATTCTATTAATTATGGTGATTTGTTTTGTTTTCAACACTATGGTAATCATTTTTTGCATAAGACAAATTCAAGGAGGGTTGCTGTAAATTATACACAATGGGAACATTGCCCTGCTCCATTAGGTGGCATCTCCAATACGTTTCTGAAAAAATATACTTATTTCACAGACTTTAATCAATCTAATCCCGAGTCATTTTATTTTAAAATGACACAAAAGTCCATGTCCAAAGTTAGACTTACCGATACAAAATTACTGTATTCGAAGCCCTTTCTAGACAGGTTGGCTGTAGATGGCTACGAGTTTTGGAAAGGAACAATTGACCTTAAATCGGTTTGGGGTACCAAGGATTGGCAGGTACAAGGCACTGAGGATTTGCACCGTGCATGTCTCATCCCGAATCACATGTTGTTTTTAAATTCATCCATTTTCCAAACAACATGCTTTGGATTGGCTACTTCTAAAAAATTAAATACACCAACCATCCCAGATTTAGAGGAATATTCAGGTTGGGGTAACTTTACTGAATTGTCCATTCATGAGTTGCAAGCTCTATTGCACAATTCATCCTTTAACATTTCCAGTTTGGATTCCAAGGGTTGGCTGATGTGGCATAGGAGTGCTGATTCTTGCCAACGTCGTTTTCTAGGTTTGGCTGAAGGGTTCACAGAAGTCAGACCCGACCCCCGTTTTGAAGAAGATTATACTGTCACGACTTATTCTGTGGGGAAGCTGTGTCAGAATTGGTTGCAACATTCCACATTAGCTGCAGTTAAACTACATCTGTCTCAATTGAATGATAATGTGGATTTAAATGATTTTATAAAAGGCCCAGCTAAAGGTAGATCTAAACGGTGGCTTTATGCTATTTACAATGAAATTTGGAAATTTTCCCAAATTGAGGCTGCTAAGCGCCTGAGGGCTATTGATCAAGCAAATTTAGAAAAAGTGCTTGCAGTCGTCGATAACAGTATTAACACACTTTCTTCCCGAATTTACACGTTGAACAATATTGTGTCTTCTGTAGTTGACATTGTACATGATGAAGTGTCCGTGTTATATCATGGTCAAAATCAATTGCGTTCTGTGATGCAGTTTGCTTGGACACTACAGACTCTGAAGTCTGGTAGAGTACCTTGGAATTTTATGAACGTCTCATCACTATTTGCCCCATTTAAATTGACTGAAAAACAACGCATGCTTTCAATGAGAGATGCATCATTTTCTATGTTACACATTGAAAAATTAGAATCCTTGCCCTTTTCGGTGGCTGAGGTGACTGCTGCTACATGGCTTATCCATGGTGTTATTACCTTGCCTTTTGCTCTGTATAAATTTACAAATTGTATGAAGTATATGGCTATAGGGCGATATGAACCATTAGGCAGTACTTTCCTCCATGAGACATGGTCTTTACCATACACTTACAGATGCCTAAAGGAGGGGAGTGAAGTGAATCTGAATGGTGAAGAATGTACACAGTCGCCTGACCGCTCATTAATATGCAGACACATCCAGTTGCATGGTTCTTGTAATCAGGACAAGCCTAATTTGGCCTGTGTTTTGAAGGGGACACCGGTTCCTGCAATAGTTCCCACGTTCACGTTATTGTCCAACGGTAGTTATTTACTTTTGAATAACGAACTGTGTTGTGGGTTACAGGTCGGTATCGCTTATGTGGTTACCGTTTCAGAGAGGGTGGTTTGTTGCAAGAATGTGTTATATCCGCCCACGCATGGGAATTCAGATGTTTCAATTTGGCCACGAATACCAACTTTGAAGGCCGAGTTCAATGGTTTAAGCCGTATAAGAGCCCTATTGTCTCAGAAGCCAGTGGCCCTGAGCTCTGCCCGCGAAACTTATGTCCTTCACATAGCTAACACACGCACAGAAGTGCAGGCGCTTTTAAATACTGATTTGCCTTTTCATTTCTCCGAGCTGGTTCATCAAATCTGCAATGCCTCCTCCACAACAGGTCTGGCACATTTTTTTAAATTGGTTAGCAGTGGTCTCGTGACTACATTTGAAAAAGTATTTGGTATTATCCCTGCGTTCTGTCATTCTATATTCGCAAACTGTTTGGCGGATTTCCTGTTTTGCTGGCTTTGGCTGCAGGCGTTCTGGTGATATTTTGCTTTCTAAAACATGGATGCCCATCCTGCGCAAGAAAACGCTCAGCCCCTACTGATGCAGTTTCGCAACCGGATGCTTGATTACTATGGCTCCTTGCCGCTTGCGACTTTAAGCACGGCTTTTGGATTATCGTTCAGATTTTCCTATTTCACATGTGTCCAGCCCGTGTTTCATTGCCTGAGCTGTGATTTCGACTGGGCCATTGATTTGTGTCTCTGCTTACCGACTTCTCCTGACGTCGACTTTGATCAGCTGATGAGCCCTGTAGTTGCTCACGAGTTGGTTTGTTCTGGCGAAAGGGTTATGGCTGAGGCAGCGATGCATGGACTAATGGGTCAGTGGGACATATTCGCAGCGGCGCATGACTTTCTGGCACATAGCGTTCTCGAGAACCCACTGAGTTGTCCTCTGATGTTGCTAGAGGAATCGGTGTTGGAAGAGCACGTATGTTCTTTCCCATTGCTTAATTGGATGGCTGAACTGTTTTTGGATGATGACAGTGATTTCATGTTGGAAGCTGTAGCTACCTATTTTGCATATTCATTCAACCCATGAGTGACTTTGAAGACTTTCATTATTACGGCACGTGACTTTTTAGTAATTCTAAATGGTGCCCTTTTTTAATACGAACATTCGACTTTCATATGTTCTGGGCCTATGAACTGGGAGTAGGCCTTAAGTTCGACTTTTTATATTTTTGTGTGGCCACTGTAGGCATTCATACATATTTTTGATATTAAACTTTTATATACATTTACATACATTTAGCTTGGCTCAATATCATTGAACTCTGCTTTCATGTTTTGCCTCTCATAGAGTATTTTATTCAGCAGAAACAAGGGAACCCAATAAGTACCTAGGGACCTTGGGCAATCAACTATTAAGGAGAACAACGGTCCTTAGGGTTAAATTTTCAAAGCCAATGAAAATATAGACTCCAATCAGTACTATATTTAGCAAGTTTTTCAGTACCCAGCCGGGCCTGAACTTTTATTCAAATATAAACACTGATAAAAAGACCACCCGAGAGGTCTAGTGCAAAAACTGATAGGGTACAAGCCTGTACCTATCCAGAGCACACACGAACAAAGTTCGGGGGTGAGAAAGTAAGAGAAGAAAAGAGGGTAAAGAATATCAGGCAAAAAGAACATGGGAGCCAACTGTCCCTTGCATCATTAGCACATTAGCAAAGCAAGTTCAGACAAACAATTACTGTAACAATATTGACACAATGGGGAGGTTACAGAATTGTAAAATTGTCGACGGCGTTTCGATCCCTGGCTCCTAGTGAACTGGGATCATCATCAGGACTTTACCAATATATTGCCTGTTTGTACTTTTTGAAGAAAACCTGTCAATAGTGGGGAAAAGCAAGATGGGAAAAAGAGAGGAAAATTCTTATTTAGATACAGCACTTATTTCAGGTACTATGCATTTAGATTCACATGGTATTTATCCATATCACGCCAAGGTGCTCAACGATAGATTTTGCCCATTCAAGTTGACTTCATATTCATAGTGTTCCAATTTCATGCTTTCAGAGAGAGTGCAACCGGATTTAATCGATTCATTACACTGTGAACCTATCGACGTTATGGTGATTGTGGCTAGAGTGATTAGAGCAATGGCGACTGTTCATGTGGACTTCATATTCATAGTGTTCCGATCTCATGCTTTCAAAAGAAGTGAAAACGGGTTTAATTTAAACCGACTCGATTCGTCGACATTAGCGTGATTGTGGCTAGAGTGGCGTTTCAAAATTGGAGCTGTGGTAACTGCGTCGTGTACATGCACAGCGTGAACATTAAAGTATCAGTACGGCGAGACTAACTAAGTGCCTATTGAGTTTTTCAGCAAATTTTAGGTGCTGAAGGGACAAAACTTTTCGAGCGTTATTCAATCCGCTCCTATGAGTCGAGAGGTGGTTGGGAGCAGGACTTGTGCCTAGAATGGAGGAGATCGATTAGGAACGAGCAACGTTTACATGCAACGACCAGTGGCGTGTGAGAGCGGGGCGAGTGGTTACCTCAAATTCCTATTCCAATTGGTTAGGAATGTTGCTGTTTAGAATGAATTATCCGTGTTGGAGGTTATACAATGTAACCGAACGTGGATAGACTCTCGAAAATTGCCAGGGTCTGGAAGAAAGCGGAATTTAAGTTAAGTTAAAGTCAAATGATGCCGGTGGCAAGGAGGCAAGGGGGACTTGTAAACCCTTACCTTGAGTACAAAAACAATGATGTCTTGCTCACAATACGAGCGGAATACATTTGGCGTGCTCAATGGCATTACGCCGGCTCAACGCAGATCCGGAAGTGAGCTATTGACCGGCATCGTGTGTTTAAGTAAACAGGGAAAAGGGAGTGACAGGGGTGTCCCTATGGCGGCCATCTTAGAAAGGTGTCAGTTAATTACACCGTAGGACGGAACAAGTAATTTCAGTGCTCGTGTTCATGCATCGGAATGTTTTGCAATTGAATTCTAAAAATACATTCAAAAACCATTACACTCTGTTGTCGGATATTGAAAAACTGGCTTATGAACATTTTAGCAATTTGTTTCGAGATTCATAGTACAATTACAGTCCATATGCTTTTGAACATTACCAAACATTATTCGAAGTCACCTTTGGAACAAATTATCTGAAAAACAATCTCTGAAGCCATATAGAGATGTCATAATTGAAAGATATTCCGGTAGTCTTTGGAGTCTGTTTCATTTTAACCAGTCTCTCAGACAACCATATGACGATTTAAAGCAGTCCAGCCCAGTCTTCAGTGCGATTCAGGCCATTCTGTATTGTATCCCAAAGTATAATGCATTTCAGTTCCTCTTTATTAAGAAGTTGGGTCATGCATCCTCCTCTAGTCGGCAACTTTAGTGCCTTCAGCACAGTCCAACGTAACTCATCTTCCGTGTGTTTGGCATTGATGAAATGTTCCACAAGGGGGGCATTGGGAGTTTGGCAGCGAATGTGGCTCCTGTGCTGGCAGATCCTTGTCTTTACCTTCTGTGAAGTTTGACCTACATACATCTTCATACATGGACATTGAACCATATATATAACATTGCAAGTGTTACAGTTTGAAAGGGAAGAACTAGTGAAAGTGATGTTGTTAAATACTCTTGTCTTCCCCTCAATGGTCATATCACACACACTACAGTTCCCGCATTTCACATGTCCAACAAGGGGGGACAGACCCCATATGGTTTCAAGCGTGGAAGATTGAATGGGACTTGGCAGGGCTGCTCGGACTAAATGGTCCTTCAAATTTTTGCTTTTTTTAAAAGCAAACAAAGGACGTTCAATTTTCAGTACGCCTGCATTAATGACAGGCCAGTGATGGAGTATCATTTTCCTCATTTTGTTCGACACTGGGGAGAAAGTGGTAACACAAGCAAGTCTCTCTTGTGGTGTCTTTTGAGTAGGTGTCAGCAAGGTTTCCCTAGGTCTATACCATGCTCTTTTGAGTGCATTTTTGACAATTCGCCTTGGGTAGCCCCTGTTTTTAAGTTTGTCCGCTAGAATGGCACTTTCTTTGAAATAGTCCTGCCTACAGGAGCAATTTCTCCTAATTCGCAGGAATTGGGAAAATGGGAGTGAATCACGCAGAGCTCTCGGATGATTACTGGAATAGTCTAACAGTGTGTTGCGCTCTGTGGTTTTTCTAAACAGACGTGTCAGAAGGACTCCTTCCTGGTGAAAGATGGAAAGGTCCAGGAAGTCAATAGAGGATTTATCGGATGTCAGGGTAAAGTGAAGGCCACAGCAATTATTGTCCATCCAGTGTAGGAAGTGGCGCAGATCATTGACTTCACATCTCCAAATCATGAAGATGTCGTCAATGTATCTACGCCACAGCCCAATTCCTGAATGAAAGGGGTTAGATGGAGATAATATCACCTAATTCTCAATCTCATTCATAAACAGTATGGCCAAGTTTGGAGCAAAAATTGCCCCCATACTGGTGCCCTTTATCTGCTGATAGAAGAGGCCATTAAATGTAAAAAAGTTTCTCGTCAAGCAGATTTCAAGTAGATGTAAAATAAAGGAAGTTGGTATTGCATGAGGGCGTGGTCGTGTGTCCAGAGTTTTTTGAATCACCTTAAGTGCTGTTATCTGAGGGATATTAGTGTAAAGGGACTCCACGTCCATAGTACATAGAGTATCTGTTAACGGGTCATAAGGTAAGTTTTCAACCAGTGAAATCATGAACATGGAGTCTCTCACGTAGCAAGGGGTGGCAGGAACGAATTCCTTAATGAAAAAATCAATGAAGGCTCCTAATGGCTCAAGGATTGAGCCACAAGCTGAAACAATGTACTATGAATCTTGAAACAAATTGCTAAAATGTTCATAATCCAGTTTTTCAATATCCGCAACAGAGTGTAATGGTTTTTGAATGTATTTTTAGAATTCAATTGCAAAACATTCCGATGCATGAACACGAGTACTGAAATTACTTGTTCCGTCCTACGGTGTAATTAACTGACACCTTTCTAAGATGGCCGCCATAGGGACACCCCTGTCACTCCCTTTTCCCTGTTTACTTAAACACACGATGCCGGTCAATAGCTCATTTCCGGATCTGCGTTGAGCCGGCGTAATGCCATTGAGCACGCCGAATGTATTCCGCTCGTATTGTGAGCAAGACATCATCGTTTTTGTACTCAAGGTAAGGGTTTACAAGTCCCCCTTGCCTCCTTGCCACCGGCATCATTTGACTTTAACTTAACTTAAATTCCGCTTTCTTCCAGACCCTGGCAATTTTCGAGAGTCTATCCACGTTCGGTTACATTGTATAACCTCCAACACGGATAATTCATTCTAAACAGCAACATTCCTAACCAATTGGAATAGGAATTTGAGGTAACCACTCGCCCCGCTCTCACACGCCACTGGTCGTTGCATGCAAACGTTGCTCGTTCCTAATCGATCTCCTCCATTCTAGGCACAAGTCCTGCTCCCAACCACCTCTCGACTCATAGGAGCGGATTGAATAACGCTCGAAAAGGTTTGTCCCTTCAGCACCTAAAATTTGCAGAAAAACTCAATAGGCACTTAGTTAGTCTCGCCGTACTGATTCTTTAATGTTCACGCTGTGCATGTACACAACGCAGTTACCACAGCTCCAATTTTGAAACGCCACTCTAGCCACAATCACGCCAATGTCGACGAATCGAGTCGGTTTAAATTAAACCCGTTTTCACTTCTTTTGAAAGCATGAGATCGGAACACTATGAATATGAAGTCCACATGAACAGTCGCCATTGCTCTAATCACTCTAGCCACAATCACCATAACGTCGATAGGTTCACAGTGTAATGAATCGATTAAATCCGGTTGCACTCTCTCTGAAAGCATGAAATTGGAACACTATGAATATGAAGTCAACTTGAATGGGCAAAATCTATCGTTGAGCACCTTGGCGTGATATGGATGAATACCATGTGAATCTAAATGCATAGTACCTGAAATAAGTGCTGTATCTAAATAAGAATTTTCCTCTCTTTTTCCCATCTTGCTTTTCCCCACTATTGACAGGTTTTCTTCAAAAAGTACAAACAGGCAATATATTGTTAAAGTCCTGATGATGATCCCAGTTCACTAGGAGCCAGGGATCGAAACGCCGTCGACACTTTTACAATTCTGTAACCTCCCCATTGTGTCAATATTGTTACAGTAATTGTTTGTCTGAACTTGCTTTGCTAATGTGCTAATGATGCAAGTGACAGTTGGCTCCCATGTTCTTTTTGCCTGATATTCTTTACCCTCTTTTCTTCTCTTACTTTCTCACCCCCGAACTTTGTTTGTGTGTGCTCTGGATAGGTACAGGCTTGTACCCTATCAGTTTTTGCACTAGACCTCTCTGGTGGTCTTTTTATCAGTGTTTATATTTGAATAAAAGTTCAGGGTACTGAAAAACTTGCTAAATATAGTACTGATTGGAGTCTATATTTTCATTGGCTTTGAAAATTTAACCCTAAGGACCGTTGTTCTCCTTAATAGTTGATTGCCCAAGGTCCCTAGGTACTTATTGGGTTCCCTTGTTTCTGCTGAATAGACTTGAGCGCAAACGCTGGTTTGCAAGGGCTCTTTATTGTCCAAACCCCTAGTGGTTCTGGGTCCCCTAGTACCCCATCCCTCTTAAAATCTTGCTAATTTCTTACTTTGCTAATCTCTCTAATTTTTCCTAACTATTGCACTATGTCAGGTCATGCACCACTCTATACAGACGAATACTTAAAACAACTCTGTTCTGGCCCATCCCTTCTATCAGACAACTCAGAAGTCCCTAGTCAGGAAAACACCACAATCCCTGAACAATTAGAGAAACTCAGGAAGAAACAGGTCCGCTTGCAACTGATGATATTGATGCTAACGGACTACTTGAAAGCCGATGTAATTCCCTTAGGGTTACAAGTCCGCAACGTACCAGGGATTTTCACAGATAATCCTAAATACATAACTAGTTTCAGCTATATAGGAACAACTTGTTCACGTCATTGGCTGGCACTAGGGATTGATACTGCCGTTGAGACATTAAAATCACTTGAAGCTGAGATCTCAGATATCCTAAAACAAATTCAAGACTCAGGTATTACTGAAGATAGTAAGAAACTTCTTGAACAGGTGGATAAAACCATCGCGGAGTATCAGAGAATAGAACAAAATAAAAAATCAAATAAAATTAAAAAAGATATAAAATCATACAATACTGAAACAACATATCCTTATTTGCAAAAGGAGTTCTATACAAATCGGGCATACTCTAACCCCCAACAGTATAGACCCTGGGGAAGATATAACAGACATAGAAATTTGGTAGGTTTCTCAGAAACCTCAGCCGAATCATCCGACAATTCGGACGCAGGTGAAGGTAGCAGTACATCTCGACGGGGCGGTGCACATCAGAACACCGGCACAAACTCTTTTTTACAGAGAGGCCAACAAGGTACACCCCAAAGAGGAAAGGTCAAGAAAACCCAGAGATGGGTCAACCCACCGGGGGAACGGCGGACGAGGAACAATTACTATCAGTGGTAAACTCTCCTCCCGCACACATAGAAGCAATCCCAATTTTTAACATCTCTAATCACTCCTTAGGGGATGATGAAGTTTCACTTCTCAAAAAAGGACTCACCTTTGTGCCCACAACCCCGCCCAACTACTTGGAATTGCAAACTGAACTAATGAGGTTCTTTAGACGAGTTCGGCTTAAGGCATTCTTTCAACTACATCCTAGTCCAGAAAGTAAAGCTTTAACTCCCTTCCGGCCACCCTCTACCTTTTCGCCCTCTTCTGGTATGATCCCCCCGGAGATAAATACCTTTGAGAAGTTGGTACTAAAAGATCTCTCTATACTGCAAAACACTCGCAGTTTCACTCCTTACAATATCACACTAAAAGAAAAACAGGCCATTACCACACTTAAAATGAACAACTCGTTGATCATCAAGAGTGCCGATAAGGCTGGTGGAATCGTTCTCCAAGATCTTGATTCTTACACTATGGAAATACAGAGACAGCTAGACAATAGGAAACACTACCAAAGGTTAGCGTCCAATCCAACAAAGGAAATTCAGGAACTGATAAAGAAAATCACCACAGACGCAGTGACAGAAGGTTTCTTATCCAAGAAAGAGTTTAATTACCTAAATATCAAAAGCCCTAGGATACCAGTGATATACACTCTTCCAAAAATTCATAAGAGTCTAACTTCACCACCTGGACGCCCTATTGTTTCAGCTTGTGGCTCAATCCTTGAGCCATTAGGAGCCTTCATTAATTTTTTCATAAAGGAATTCGTTCCTGCCACCCCTTGCTACGTGAGAGACTCCATGTCCATGATTTCACTGGTTGAAAACTTACCTTATGACCCGTTAACAGATACTCTATGTACTATGGACGTGAAGTCCCTTTACACTAATATCCCTCAGATAACAGCACTTAAGGTGATTTAAAAAACTCTGGACACACGACCACGCCCTCATGCAATACCAACTTCCTTTATTTTACAACTACTTGAAATCTGCTTGACGAGAAACTTTTTTACATTTAATGGCCTCTTCTATCAGCAGATAAAGGGCACCAGTATGGGGGCAATTTTTGCTCCAAACTTGGCCATACTGTTTATGAATGAGATTGAGAATGAGGTGATATTATCTCCATCTAACCCCTTTCATTCAGGAATTGGGCTGTGGCGTAGATACATTGACGACATCTTCATGATTTTGAGATGTGAAGTCAATGATCTGCGCCACTTCCTACACTGGATGGACAATAATTGCTGTGGCCTTCACTTTACCCTGACATCCGATAAATCCTCTATTGACTTCCTGGACCTTTCCATCTTTCACCAGGAAGGAGTCCTTCTGACACGTCTGTTTAGAAAAACCACAGAGCGCAACACACTGTAAGACTATTCCAGTAATCATCCGAGAGCTCTGCGTGATTCACTCCCATTTTCCCAATTCCTGCGAATTAGGAGAAATTGCTCCTGTAGGCAGGACTATTTCAAAGAAAGTGCCATTCTAGCGGACAAACTTAAAAACAGGGGCTACCCAAGGCGAATTGTCAAAAATGCACTCAAAAGAGCATGGTATAGACCTAGGGAAACCTTGCTGACACCTACTCAAAAGACACCACAAGAGAGACTTGCTTGTGTTACCACTTTCTCCCCAGTGTCGAACAAAATGAGGAAAATGATACTCCATCACTGGCCTGTCATTAATGCAGGCGTACTGGAAATTGAACGTCCTTTGTTTGCTTTTAAAAAAAGCAAAAATTTGAAGGACCATTTAGTCCGAGCAGCCCTGCCAAGTCCCATTCAATCTTCCACGCTTGAAACCATATGGGGTCTGTCCCCCATTGTTGGACATGTGAAATGCGGGAAATGTAGTGTGTGTGATATGACCATTGAGGGGAAGACAAGAGTATTTAACAACATCACTTTCACTAGTTCTTCCCTTTCAAACTGTAACACTTGCAATGTTATATATATGGTTCAATGTCCATGTATGAAGATGTATGTAGGTCAAACTTCACAGAAGGTAAAGACAAGGATCTGCCAGCACAGGAGCCGCATTCGCTGCCAAACTCCCAATGCCCCCCTTGTGGAACATTTCATCAATGCCAAACACACGGAAGATGAGTTACGTTGGACTGTGCTGAAGGCACTAAAGTTGCCGACTAGAGGAGGATGCATGACCCAACTTCTTAATAAAGAGGAACTGAAATGCATTATACTTTGGGATACAATACAGAATGGCCTGAATCGCACTGAAGACTGGGCTGGACTGCTTTAAATCGTCATATGGTTGTCTGAGAGACTGGTTAAAATGAAACAGACTCCAAAGACTACCGGAATATCTTTCAATTATGACATCTCTATATGGCTTCAGAGATTGTTTTTCAGATAATTTGTTCCAAAGGTGACTTCGAATAATGTTTGGTAATGTTCAAAAGCATATGGACTGTAATTGTACTATGAATCTCGAAACAAATTGCTAAAATGTTCATAAGCCAGTTTTTCAATATCCGACAACAGAGTGTAATGGTTTTTTAATGTATTTTTAGAATTCAATTGCAAAACATTCCGATGCATGAACACGAGTACTGAAATTACTTGTTCCGTTCTACGGTGTAATTAACTGACACCTTTCTAAGATGGCCGCCATAGGGACACCCCTGTCACTCCCTTTTCCCTGTTTACTTAAACACACGATGCCGGTCAATAGCTCACTTCCGGATCTGCGTTGAGCCGGCGTAATGCCATTGAGCACGCCAAATGTATTCCGCTCGTATTGTGAGCAAGACATCATCGTTTTTGTACTCAAGGTAAGGGTTTACAAGTCCCCCTTGCCTCCTTGCCACCGGCATCATTTGACTTTAACTTAACTTAAATTCCGCTTTCTTCCAGACCCCGGCAATTTTCGAGAGTCTATCCACGTTCGGTTACATTGTATAACCTCCAACACGGATAATTCATTCTAAACAGCAACATTCCTAACCAATTGGAATAGGAATTTGAGGTAACCACTCGCCCCGCTCTCACACGCCACTGGTCGTTGCATGTAAACGTTGCTCGTTCCTAATCGATCTCCTCCATTCTAGGCACAAGTCCTGCTCCCAACCACCTCTCGACTCATAGGAGCGGATTGAATAACGCTCGAAAAGGTTTGTCCCTTCAGCACTTAAAATTTGCTGAAAAACTCAATAGGCACTTAGTTAGTCTCGCCGTACTGATTCTTTAATGTTCACGCTGTGCATGTACACGACGCAGTTACCACAGCTCCAATTTTGAAACGCCACTCTAGCCACAATCATGCTAATGTCGACGAATCGAGTCGGTTTAAATTAAACCCGTTTTCACTTCTTTTGAAAGCATGAGATCGGAACACTATGAATATGAAGTCCACATGAACAGTCGCCATTGCTCTAATCACTCTAGCCACAATCACCATAACGTCGATAGGTTCACAGTGTAATGAATCGATTAAATCCGGTTGCACTCTCTCTGAAAGCATGAAATTGGAACACTATGAATATGAAGTCAACTTGAATGGGCAAAATCTATCGTTGAGCACCTTGGCGTGATATGGATGAATACCATGTGAATCTAAATGCATAGTACCTGAAATAAGTGCTGTATCTAAATAAGAATTTTCCTCTCTTTTTCCCATCTTGCTTTTCCCCACTATTGACAGGTTTTCTTCAAAAAGTACAAACAGGCAATATATTGTTAAAGTCCTGATGATGATCCCAGTTCACTAGGAGCCAGGGATCGAAACGCCGTCGACACTTTTACAATTCTGTAACCTCCCCATTGTGCCAATATTGTTACAGTAATTGTTTGTCTGAACTTGCTTTGCTAATGTGCTAATGATGCAAGGGACAGTTGGCTCCCATGTTCTTTTTGCCTGATATTCTTTACCCTCTTTTCTTCTCTTACTTTCTCACCCCCGAACTTTGTTTGTGTGTGCTCTGGATAGGTACAGGCTTGTACCCTATCAGTTTTTGCACTAGACCTCTCTGGTGGTCTTTTTATCAGTGTTTATATTTGAATAAAAGTTCAGGCCCGGCTGGGTACTGAAAAACTTGCTAAATATAGTACTGATTGGAGTCTATATTTTCATTGGCTTTGAAAATTTAACCCTAAGGACCGTTGTTCTCCTTAATATCTCATAGAGTATTGGCTTATATTTTCTCTTTTTTAACCGTCCTCGGATCATTGGGGGGGTGTCATATGGTTACTACGTTTCTATATATTGTGTTAAGTTAGCATGAGCTTATTAAATGTTTAAACGCAATATTTTATTTCAGCTTGAGTTTGCACACGACACCTACTTTTTATTGTAGCTTTCAACCTAGACGAAAGATGTGATTTATTTGAGAATAATATGCTATTGTTCTAGTATCAGCCGTGCTTGGTACACTTGGTACAACTGTCTGCACACCGAGAACTGCACACTCTAAGAATAACCTAACACAAGGTTGCTGAAGGCCTGATCCTCGTACCACGTTAGACATAACACAAATAATGTTGCTGCCAACATTGGGCTCTACGCGGGTTTAAGATAGAGTTACAGGGAATGAATACACACACTTGATGCTTCGCATGCAGAGAGCTGGTAGCTGTTGATGTGATCTACTCCCACTGAGAATTAGAGGTATGGGCCCGCCCAGCTAGAACCCAAAAGAGACCTTCTTAGATATAATATAATATACTGAATATGGTGCGCGAAATATAGGTGATACAGAATTCTATAGATTTTTGCATCATAACATGCTATCACCTTTTGCTTATTATGGATTAGTGACGATGCTGCTAACTCTGATTTTTATAATATGTATGTTGGTATTATACAAGATACTGCGTTTGAGAACTTTGCATTGAAAAATAAACATTTCAAACTTGCACGTGTGTTCTTTGCCTCCCAGTTTCGGTTTGTAATGATTATATAACGAAAGAGTGTTCATGTGTTCCACGATACCTGAGGTACCCTAAGTTCATGTTCTGGATTGTCTAAGTCATTGGGAAGTAATTACTACCGATGAGACACTGTAGCTAGCTTGGTAAGGGGATTTCTGAAACAAAGGTGAGGTTTGGGTCACCCTAACTCACCCAGGTACTAGATCTCTGTGCACAGTTCTGTGGGAGAACGGAAACCCTGCTACACACCATTTAGCTGCCGTAAAAGTAGAGCTTCTCCCACCCCGCCATATAACCAACCTTCAGGGAATGCTGCCCCCAGCACTTGTTTATCACAACCTCCAATATACTTAGGATATCTGGGGCCTTATGTACATAGGGATTTGCTTTGATAAACCCTCTGATTCTGTAAATCACAGTGTTTTCAAACACTGAAACATTCTTTGAAATGTTTTAACCCCTTTGCTGCTTCTGACTGCCAACGGCCATCTCGCGCATTACCTCCGTAGGGCTGCGCACGTCTGTTGGAATTGCCACCGCTGTTAAGCGGTTAAGCCCTTTGCTGAATCGTTACATTGGGTTTAGGAAACCACAAGGAAACCGAAGAGGCAAGATGGCGTCCGTGGCGTGGGCTGTGTGAGCAGCTCCGTCCTCCTCTCCCGCTCCGGGGGCCAAAACTAGTACTACTGACGGTATTTTCTCCGGCACCTATGGGAAAGGACGAAGCGAGAACACAAGTGTAATCTACCAGTCTGCAGGAAGAGCGGATTTCGGAGCCAGGTTGGCTTAGTGAGAGGTTCGAGCTAGCTGTACTGGGTCAGTTGCAGAGAGACGGGAGCTGACCGGGAGGCTCTCTGGAGGAGCGGTGCGGCCGCAGCTGGGGAGAGGCGCTGGTGATTAGAGCCGAGAGTCAGGAAACGCTGCTGGCAAAGACGCCGGTCCCCGGTCTCTGGCCTCTGAGAAAGCTGTAAAGCACCGCGGAACTGCGGAGAAAAGAGTGAACCTTGAAGACAACCTTGGAGACAGCCCGGGATATATCTCCTCCGAGACTCCGCTTGAACAAGGAGCAGGAGCTGGCTCAGCCGAGGTGGTTCAAGTTGGCCAGAAGGAGGCGGGTTGACCCGCAGAGAGGCAGAGAGGCGGCTCGATTGGGGCAGGATAGTGGGGAGCCACCCTTACCTCTGTGGAAAAAAGACTGTAAAGACTGTAAAGAACGAACAGGGTGAGTCAAAAGTGCTAATAAGTTTGTTTGACTTTTTTGCCAAAAAAACTAAAAAAAGAACGGAGTGTTTTCACAAGCAGAGGCAGGGTGATGCTGAGTGACTTAATAACATTCAGGTGCAGAGCACCTCTCTGAAGGTCTGCCTTCCTAATCCAGTTTGTCGGGCTGCAAAGCCGGGTTGTTCGAGGCAAAGGAGGCGCCCTGAGTAGAAGGAAGATGCCAACAAAAAACGTGGTGAATGCAGAGAAGGAAAAAGAGACTATAATGGTAATACACGAAATGGCAAGAATAAGGAATCAGATATGGAGGGAAGTGTTGAAGGCCCTAGTAGTGGGAGTGTAAGGGAGTCGGAGAGTGTCCCACCGTCAGCCAGTGAATTGATCGGCAGTAGCACTGTTAATACAGCGAAACGGAGTGTAACCAACACTCCTGGAGTTAGTAAAAAAAATGGTGACAAATGTGATAAAGGAAGGGTCTCTGCAGCCCCACGACCCCCGAAGAAAGGAATACAGAAAGAAATACAGAATGTGACTCTCCCGGCCATGTTTGAGCAGCAGAGCATCAGAAGTAATGATGGTAGAAAATGAGGCATTAGTCACAACTTTAGCACTAACCTCAAAAGCTCTGGGGGCACAAGTCGACCATATAGATAACTCTGAAATCCAGGATAAGTTTGAAAAAGCGCAGACTACGAGACACACTGAATTTCGAGACTCTCAAGAACCTCTGGAACAAGAGCTGGGTAACCTTGAAAGTAGTGCTCTGAGAGATGGTTTAAGGAGAGGCATTGAGGATATAGT
Organism: Lissotriton vulgaris; assembly: GCF_964263255.1. NCBI lineage: Eukaryota > Metazoa > Chordata > Amphibia > Caudata > Salamandridae > Lissotriton > Lissotriton vulgaris. Next base: position 26,880 of record NW_028250212.1, read on the forward strand.
CATACATTCTAATTTATCGCAGAAGGAGGTTGGCTCACAGGGCACTTTGTCAGTACCAGAATCTGGAGAGAATTACTATTCACTGTCTGAAAAGTTGTCAGACGAGGACTGGATAGACGATGAAAGTGAAGTCAGTAGTGGTGACGAATCAATTGGGGAAAGCAGATTTTCGCCTAACCGTAGCGCCTCTACTATAAAGAAGACAACAAAGAAGGCAAAGAGGAGAAAAGAAAATTCAGAGGGCATGCAAGAGTATTCTCAGGTATCTGGCTTTCCTACGGGAGAAACAGCAGATGAGAGACAAAGGATGAGTGAGATGAGAAAGGCAGACTCAGGACCCTCTGAGACTCTACCCCCGAAGGAAATCACTCTCGCTACCATCTATGAAACTATAATGGGACATAGGGCGGAGAGCAAAGCCGAAATAACACGGGTCCAGGCTACATGCAGCAAGGTGAAAAATGCTGTAAGGCGGGCGATAAACTTAGGCGCAGAAACTGCCGACAGAGTAACTGATGCAGAAGCAAGGATATCCACACTAGAAGACTGCGCTGTGGTGCAGAAAGAGGAGCTGGAGAGCATCAAGGCACACCGTGATGACTTGAGTAATAAGCTGTGTGAATTAGAAAACCCTGCTCGGAGACAAAATATACGCTTCCTCGGGGTTCCCGAGGGGTTGGAAGGGGGGAATCCTCGCAAATTTATTGCTGAACTTCTGAAGGAAGCTTTTCCGGATGTGAAGTTCAGAGGGCCAACAGGTTTCCTTTCAATGTTAGAAAACCTCTTCAAGGCCAAGAGAACCTGCCAAGAGCGATATTAGTGTGCTTCAACAACTTTTTAGCACAAGAAGACATTTTTGACCGAGCCAGACCGGATAAGAAAGCGACGGGCAAGGGATGCAACTTTTTTGTCAGGCCAGACTTCTGCCAGGCAACGGTTTCTAAAAGGTGGCATTTAAGGCAACTCATCCCAGACTTTCAAAAGAAAGGGGTCCTTGTCTATTTGCAGAACCCGGCAAAACTTAAGATCATGTTCAAAGGCCAGACTAAGTATTTTCAGTCAGAGATCCAGGCGAAAGAGTTTTTGGAAACTTTGTAGATAGCAGATTGTAGTTTGTGTACAGGGACTGTTATCAACAACGGGTCGAAGAAAGGGGGGAAAAAAAGGATGGAGCAATAAGGGTGATGTAACTTAATTATCTATGCAAACGGCTTTAGAGATAGGCTAGCCTGTTTGCTCTTTTTTGGTCTTTATTTTTTGCTCTCGCTCTTTCTTCCTTAGCTTAAATCTTTCCTTTTTTTCTCGATTTAGGTAGAATACGTTTTTGGTCTCGGGGATTGTGGGGGTGGGGACACAGCACTCCAGCACTGCAGGGACTGATGGTCCTTTGTCCTCATTTGGTGGGGAGGTGGGTAGGGGGGAGGGGAGGGTTGTTTCGTAGGGGTGGGGAGTGGAAGGGGGGATACGAGGGTTGGGTATTGGGGGGGGAAAATGGCAGTAGTATGGTATTCAAATATTTTTTTGTTATGGCTTCTGTCAAGGTATATGATTTATATGGAGACACTTCAAAAAGAATCATGGATAGTAGGTTTAAAAGAGATGTACAGAGTTAACGCTCTAATTAAACTGTAAATTTTAATGGCAAGAAAGATTAAGATATGTAGATTTAATGTGTGTGGCTTAAATGACTTTCGGAAAAGACAAATGTTAGCGAAAATAAGACAGATATTAGGTATAGACATACTTTGTTTGCAGGACACCCATATCGCCTGGACCAATAGAGAATATCTAAAGTGTATGGGGATGGATATGGTAGTGTGTTCTAAGCAGTCCGGAGTAAAGAGAGGAGTTGCTATACTTAAAAAAAGGGGGTTGGCGGTGTGTGTAAAGTCTGCTGCAGATAAATGGGGAAGATGGGTAATTGCGGAACTGAAAGTTGGACAACAAGGGTTCACACTTTGTAGTTTATATGGCCCAAATCTGGATGATGCGGAAATGTTCAACTTTATTAATGTAGAATTGGCACTATGGAGCATCCCAGTTCTAGTGTGTGGAGATTGTAACATTAATGTGGAGGCAGGGGCAGACATCAGATCTAATTTAGGTTATACTGGAAGGAAAAAGCTTGGGTATGCTGCCCTGCGGGGTTTACTTCTAGAGCAGGGCCTTTATAATGTTTGGCATGAGAAGAACCCGAAAGATCCTGGATTTACTTTTTTTTCTGCCCCACACCTAAAATGTGTCCGCCTGGATTACGTCTTCATCCCACATGCTCTCTTGATACAGGCTAGAATCCAGATCTATCCTAAATTATTATCGGATCACAATCCTGTTGTTTTGGAATTGAGTATTGCACGGGGGCAAAACAAAACCACCTAGTTGGTCTTTCGAACGTAACTATTACTAGACACACAGTATTGCCTACATATGTCTAAGGTAATAGACACATTGTTTACCATTAATAAAGGCACGGCACCTCAGGAAACGGTTTGGGATACGTTCAAAGCAGTGGTTCGTGGCGAGACACTCAGCTATTCTGGGTTTAAGCGTAAGCAACTTTTAAGCAAGCAACAAGAAGAATTTGACGAAATAATAAAAGCTGAGGAAAAGTTAGCAGCTGTGTTAAGTCAAGGTGGTGACTCTAATTTGAGCAAATTGGCTCAAAATGATCTTTCAATCAAAAGAGCTAATGTTTATTCTAAGATAGCTGACATAATTGCAGCTAACTATATTCAATATAAAGAATCATCATATGAGTACGGGGAGAAAACAGGAAGAATATTAGCAAAGACAGCAAGGGAGAAGCAAGTATTTAATGACATTACAAAAATTAGGGATCTGAATGGGGTTATTCAGGAAACAAAAGAAGGGATTTTGTCAGCCTTTCAAGAGTTTTATCAGAGACTTTACAGTGAGGAAGGGGAACCCGCTGATTCAAATGAATATTTAAAGGACGTAAACCCATCAACTCTATCCGACGTTGAGCAAAGGATCCTCTCGGCACCCTCAGAATGGGGAGAGATTGAGACAGCGATATTAGGGTTAGCCCCGGGTAAGGCCACAGGGCCAGATAATATTCTGCTGGAATTCTACAGAATATTTAGAAACCAATTAAAAAGAGAATTGTTGGATGGTTGTAGTCAGGCCTTCGCGGGGTTGGCTCCGCGATCATGGGCAGAAGCAATAGTTGTTATCTTTAAAAAGAAGGGAAAAAACGCAGAAGAGATGGGGTCTTATAGGCCAATCTCTCTGTTGAATACTGACAGCAAAATTTACTCAAAGCTGATCGGCTAAATGATTTAACGGCAGGGCTTGTCTCCATAAGACAACACGGGTTCATACATGGCAGAGGTACCACTGACCATGTTAGGCGAATCATATCCCTGCTGGACTGGGCACAGGGGACCGGCTCTTCGGTTGGGGTGGCCCTGTTGGACGCCGAAAAGGGTTCGACAGGGTCAATTGGCCCTTCCTATGGTCTGTGCTGGCAAACATGGGGATTCCTGCAGAGATCATCAAAGCCACGCAAACACTATATGTTCATCCGACAGCGGTTATTCGTATCTCTGGCTCTCTGTCGGGCCGGTGCGAATAGCAAGGGGGACGAAACAGGGTTGCCCCTGTTCCCCCTTGCTATTTGCTTTGTATATTAACCCATTTATAAGAAATCTGGAAGGGAATGTGGCAATCAAACCAGTACAGCTAAAAAGCTGGGAGGTAAAAGTCTGCGCTTATGCCGACAATATAGCTGTGGTAACAGCTGAACTCAATACGGCATTACCTATTATTGTGAAGTCGGCGGAAGAATTTGGACGTCTATCAGGGTATAGGCTGAATATCGATAAAACTCAGCTTATACATTCGACGGTAGGGCGTCCTGAGAATATGAAAATAGATAAAGAGGCTACATATCTCGGGATTAAAATTACATCTTCCATTGAGGATATTATTCCTATTAATTTGGATCCTGTAATTATATCCTCAAACAGAACTTTGGAAAGAATTAATAACTTGAAGCTGTCTTTATTTGGTCGCAGTAATGTGATTAAAATGTTAATCTTTCCAAAGTTTCTATACATTTTTCGGGCTATACCTTTGTTATTATCACGAGGGTACTTCACACGTATAGAGAGAATGTGCTCCAGGTTCCTATGGGGGTATCGCCGGGCAAGAAGAGCACTGAAAAGCTGCGAACTACCTCGCGATAGAGGGGGTTGGGGTATTCCAAACTTCCAATCGTATCATTGGATGGCAATAATGCAAGATATGGATATTCTTCTATTACCAGAAGTCCTCACAGAGGAATTTTTATCTCAGTCAATCTATGAAATGCTTTTGGGTACAGAGGCTAAACAGTGTCTAAATCGGATAATAGAGCCGAGCTACTATAAAAAATACAAATTTAAGACAGTAGAAACCGCTTTTCTGATTTGGCGATCAATTAAAAAGAAATTTCGGCTTAGTACCAACTTAAATCGGTATACTCCTCTACAGAATTGTTCTATTCTCCCAGAGATATTTAATGACGGGGTAATGCATAACTGGAACACTCTAGGTATCAGGAAACTGGGAGATTTATTCATAGATAACAATTTTGTCTCTTTTGATCATTTATTGAATACTTATCAAATACCCCGTGCTGATTTTTTTAAATATCTTCAGGTACGCAGCTTCTGTTTACAGAAAGTTTTAAATTCCTTAATTTTTTTATGGAGTATTGATATTCTTGAAGCAATTAAAAAGTGACAAAGAATAGGACCTCTATATCAATTAATCTTGGAACAAAGGGAGGATGATTTGGAGGCCATATTGATTAAATGGCAGAGCAAAATGAATACCCAAAGTGTAAATATACAGAGAAGCTTAGTAATTGCCAAAAATGTTTTACTGAATGGGCCGCTTATCAGCCAGCATTATATGTCTGTTTTTGGGCTGTATTATACACCAGGGAAGCTAGCAAAATGGAGTTCTGGGCGTGGGACAAATTGCAGCCGGTGTAATTTACATGGGGCTGATGCTGTACACATGTTTTTTGACTGCCTGAAACTGGTGCGATTTATTGCGAAGATAGAGCATTTCCTGGCAGTAGAACTGCTTATCCAAGTTAAACTAACAGCATCAATGGTAATTTTTTAGATGGGACGAAAATGCGGCAAATGTGACCTCTGATATGGACATAGGATTTATGTTTGTTTGTATGTCTGCTTACCGCTTTTGCATGACATCAGGCTGGCTTGATGTAGAACCACCTAACTTTATTATGTGGCGAACTAAGCTGTTTTGCTAAGATGTCAATGTATTATTTAGAAGCTGCATTGTATAAAATGAAAGGTAATACTAAGAAAACATTTGGGCGTAAATTATGGTCTACAATTGCAAAATGGACTGGAACGTGAGAGGTCTTAGCATTTAATTTTTTTGATATTGCAGGAATAAGCACCAAGAAGAGTAGTACTTTGCTGGGCTTGCTTTGTTTTGTTTTTTGTTGTGTATTGTATTGTTACTTTATGTACTGCTGCCAAATGAAAATTCATTAAAAAAAAAAGGAAACAGAATGGGAATATATTCCAAATGCTGAGTGCTTGTGGTATGTAATGATATTTTGGGACAGAAATCCAATAGCAAAACATTAATACTTCAGCAGTGCCTCATTTGCAAACGCGAAGAGATCCCTTTCCCTTTTGTGATGTGGACAAAAACATTTTTTAGGAGCAGGCAGCATTCCCTTTTGATACTGCGAGCTCTAAAATGGTTGTAAAAGATTTAATTTTCTTTTATAAACACATCATATTTTCCTTTTAGAAAAACTAGCTGCAGTTGAAAAAACTAGAGATTGCTTTTTTTTAAAAGCAATTAAAGACATTATGGTCTTCCGACCTAAGCCTATGATATATCCAATCGTAGTGGGATGCAATTTGTAACCTACCTTAGGAGGTAGGTTGAACAGTAACCAACTACAGTTCAGTATTTTGTGGATCAACCTATTTATACAGAGTTTGGTGCGCAAAATACAAATGCTTTCAGTAAAAGACGGTGCGCAAATTTAGATCACTCATACCAAATCCATTTTTAGTACCTCCGGCCTCTGGTGCCTTGTGTGAGAATATGCCCAAAAGCTGCATACAAAGTATTTCTTGACTTGTCCTTATACCATTAAATGTTACATACCAAACAGGTGGAGTCTCTGGGTGAAAAAATATGGAGGAAATAAGAAAAGGAATGAGAAATAATCCAGAGGATTTGCACCGCAATCCCCACTTATACTGGTCATTCCTAATTTCTAAGGGAGCCCTCTAACTCTCACTGATAATAGGCTGGTAACTCCTCCCCCTCAGAGTTACTAGTACACCTGTTTCTGTAACTCCCATTGGAATTACCGCCCGCATTACTGGGACATCTGCTGTTGCTAGCACTAGCAATATGTTAACTTCTAGTTCCCATTGAAACATCTTCCACAGCTGGTCAAAGTCTTTGCATCTGCTTTTTGAAACTGAGAACAGTGGCTTCGCACACACCTGTGTGTGAGCTATTTTCCCCAATGTACCCAAATTCCACTCGCCCTTCTAGAACTTACATATATTGGCACAAAGGTTCCAGGTCACACTGTTTGCTTATTTGAGCACAGTTCAAGTTAGTTACACAAAAGTGATTTAAAGCACCTACTGCTGTGGTTATGGCAGAGTGACAGAACTTTCTTGCAACTTAATTCCACATTGTTTTCTTCTACCAAAGCATGGAAAAACAATTGTATAATGCTGCTTCTGGCTGATAACAGCTTCTAATAGAGGTGGAAAGCATGTGGTGCAGTGGCCAGAGCTTCCGTCTCAGGAGCTGAGGATCCGGGTGCGAGTCATGGGGGCAGAGCAGCATCCTGTGATTCTGGGCAAATCGCTTAATCTCCCCATGCCCATGGACAGTGCCTGGATACCTCACAAGTGATATGCAGCGCTACATAAATCTACAAACTTGAACTATAATTGTGGAGGTGAATTTGATACTGGTGGAAAAGTCAGGCTGGCCTTTAGGGCGAGCAGGCAGTGTCCGAGGTGCTGGTCTCATAAGTCAGTGTGTGGGCTAGTTTTTAGGTCTCACCTGCACAGCGAATTGTTCAGTGGGCTTGCAATCAGCCCACAGCATGCCTATTAGTTGTTTATGTTGTCATTCTAATTTGCAGTTTTTTGATTGCTTAGGTCCTGTAGGCTTCCCTTCCTTTCTTGTGTTAGCACCTCCCTGGAGCATGGACCAGGGACATATGTTCTTCCTCATATATGTTCTTCCTCGCCTATTTGCAATGCACAATTTTTTGATAACTGTTTCAGTATTATTCCTGAATGTGAAATTTGCTTTCCTACTTTTACCACAGGGATACAGCTTCCTATTCATGATGCTTTTCATCCTAATTGCCGCCGAAGTCGAGGCCCTCCTCCAATCGCAGGTTTCCACCTGCGCCTCATCCCTGGTGGCCTTGGTTTGTATCCATTCTACTGTGCCTTCTCTGCCTGTCTGCTCATCCTCTGTGCCCCCCTGCTCGCCACTCTGTTCGGTGCCCCATCGCTTGATTCTGTGCCCCATTTTTCTCTGCTGCTGCCCCCTCTGATTCTGTGCCCTGTTTTTCTCTGCTGTCGCCCCATTTCCTGATTCTGTGCCCTTTTTTTCTCTGCTGCTGCCCCATTTGTTTCTGTGCCCTGTTTTTTCCGCTGCTGCCACCATTGATTCTGTGCCCCGTTGCTGACTTCCATGCCCTCCTGATCCCTGCCCATTTCCATCCCGAGATCGCCCGCTTCGCTCCCCTGCCACGCCGCTGCTTCCCCTGCAGTCCTGCCCCCTCTGCACCCATTCGCTGCCCATGCTACCACCCCTCCCGCCTCCCAGCTGCTCCTCCCTCCCCATCTCCCCATATATGGCGGCCGCTGTGCGACCGTGTGCATCGGGCGCGCCGATGGTGCGCTGAAGGTGTGCCTAAGGTAAACCTGTCTGCGCCCGTCCGTGCCTGGACCGCGCCCAGCAACAGAACACCTGCCCCCCGTACCAGCCACGAAGCACAACCACGGTCCATTCACCTGCCTGAACTGCAGCTTCTCTTGCCTCGAAAGCGCAGAGACGCCTGCCACGACAGAACCCAACCAGCTTAGATGCATCCTGATCAACACCCGCTCCGCACACAAACACGCCGTTGAACTCTGGAACCTACTCGACACCGCATCACCGGACGTCGCCTTCCTGACCGAGACCTGGATGTATGAAGCCTCCTCACCAGACATCGCCATAGCCATCCCCGATGGGTACAAGATCACTTGCAGAGACCGCACCAACAGGGCCAGAAGAGGAATCGCCATCGTCCACAAAAACACCATTATGGTCTCAACAAACACCAACGACAGATCTGGGTTTAATCCATCACCGTTCTTTAGCCCACTCTGCCACCCCAGTTCAGACATGGCTATATGCAAATCAGTCTGACCCTGTGCCTCATGGGAACAGTCCAGCCCGAACTGCCAAGCCATGTCTTCCCTGGACCGGAAACAAGCTTCCGGGGACCGGTTTCTGGCATTCCAGCCGTCTTCAGCCCGGCTTGCTTGAATTCAGTGGCAAAGTGAGCAAGGGACTCACGTCTGAGCATACCCTGCCACACTTATGGTGGCCAAAAGCGGTACAAAAGGGGGTGGTGAAGGACCCATGAGGTACAGGGTCAGACTGATTTGCATATGGCCTTGTCTGAACTGGGGTGGTGTGGAGTGCAAAAAAACGATGGATTTAGGCCCAGATCTCTGTATTGGGGTGAATGTATGGCATTGTTCTGCATTCTGTCCATCAACTGTGGTTTTTGCATTTGTCACCCCGAGTGGGATGGGTATGCTCAGGCGTGAGTCCGATGCACTCCACACCACTGGATTCAAGCAAGCCGTGCTGAAGATGGCTGGAATGCCAGAAACCAGTCCTCGGAAGCTTGTTTCCGGTCCAGGGTAGGCATGGCTTGGCAGTTCGGGCTGGACTGTTCCCATGAGGCACAGGGTCAGACTGATTTGCATGTGGCCATGTCTGAACTGGGGTGGTGTGGAGTGCAAAAAAACGATGGATTTAGGCCCAGATCTCTGTACTGGGGTGAAAGTATGACATTGTTCTGCATTCTGTCCATCAACTGTGGTTTTTGCATTTATCACCCCGAGTGGGATGGGTATGCTCAGACGTGAGTCCCATGCACTCCACTCCACTGGATTCAAGCAAGCCGGGCTTAAGACGGCGGGAATGCCAGAAACCGGTCCTCGGAAGCTTGTTTCTGGTCCAGGGAAGGCATGGCTTGGCAGTTCGGGCTGGACTGTTCCCTTGAGGCACAGGGTCAGTATGATTTGCATATGGCCATGTCTGAACTGGGGTGGTGTGGAGTGCAAAAAAACGATGGATTTAGGCCCAGATCTCTGTACTGGGGTGAATGTATGACATTGTTCTGCATTCTGTCTATCAACTGTGGTTTTTACATTTGTCACCCCGAGTGGGATGGGTATGCTCAGACGTGAGTCCCATGCACTCCACACCACTGGATTCAAGCAAGCCGGGCTGAAGACGGCTTAAATGCCAGAAACCGGTCCTTGGAAGCTTGTTTCCGGTCCAGGGAAGGCATGGCTTGGCAGTTCGGGCTAGACTGTTCCCATGAGGCACAGGGTCAGCCTGATTTGCATATGGCCATGTCTGAACTGGGGTGGTGTGGAGTGCAAAAAAACGATGGATATAGGCCCAGATCTCTGTACTGGGGTGAATGTATGACATTGTTCTGCATTCTGTCCATCAACTGTGGTTTGTGCATTTGTCACCCCGAGTGGGATGGGTATGCTCAGACGTGAGTCCCATGCACTCCACACCACTGGATTCAAGCAAGCCGGGCTGAAGACGGCTGGAATGCCAGAAACCGGTCCTCGGAAGCTTGTTTCCGGTCCAGGGAAGGCATGGCTTGGCAGTTCGGGCTGTACTGTTCCCATGAGGCACAGGGTCAGACTGATTTGCATATGGCCATGTCAGAACTGGGGTGGTGTGTAGTGCAAAAAAACGATGGATTTAGGCCCAGATCTCTGTACTGGGGTGAATTTATGACATTGTTCTGCATTCTGTCCATCAACTGTGGTTTTTGCATTTATCACCCCGAGTGGGATGGGTATGCTCAGACGTGAGTCCCATGCACTCCACACCACTGGATTCAAGCAAGCCGGGCGGAAGACGGCTTGAATGCCAGAAACCGGTCCTCGGAAGCTTGTTTCCTGTCCAGGGAAGGCATGGCTTGGCAGTTCGGGCTGGACTGTCCCCATGAGGCACAGGGTCAGACTGATTTGCATATGGCCATGTCCGAACTGGGGTGGTGTGGAGTGCAAAAAAACGATGGATTTAGGCCCAGATCTCTGTACTGGGGTGAATGTATGACATTGTTCTGGATTTTCTCCATCAACTGTGGTTTTTGC